>NW_025887611.1:0-66571 GCF_002878395.1 Capsicum annuum
ATGGATACTTACGAACTGAATCATACTAAATATTCACACCCAAATAGGGTATTTCTTCAACACTCTTTTAGGGAATTCTAACGATATTAGGGCGTAAGAAACTTCGGGCATGATCCGAACAAGACCTTAAAATAAGAAATTACAACATGGCCCCAAATATATAGCATTGAACATAGACCTATAAATCATAAGTCAGGATAGAAGTACTATTACTAGGCCTTAAGCAATGCAACTTCTTACTTTAAAGCTTAGCAATACTTTCTCAAATACTCACTTAACTATACTATCCCCTTATATACCAACATGAGGTTCAAGCCTATCTTCATATTCTCATATTCTTCAATA
This sequence comes from Capsicum annuum, assembly GCF_002878395.1. NCBI lineage: Eukaryota > Viridiplantae > Streptophyta > Magnoliopsida > Solanales > Solanaceae > Capsicum > Capsicum annuum. Next base: position 346 of record NW_025887611.1, read on the forward strand.
TCTCTATCAATAACAACTTCCATGCACTATTTAATTTTTTTAGGAAGACACACATAAAATATTCCCAACTAATCAAGTCATACACAGAAAGCTTCACCTTAATATTCTTTCATTTATAGACCTACATAAAACAAGGATACAACAATCTTCCCAAACATAATACATTTACTTTCTCTCATCAACACAAGTATTCATCATCACTACAAGAATCTGGAAGTGTGACTTAGTTACTTATCCTATCATCTTGCCCTTAGCTTTAAGCCATGATTCTAAGTCTGTGAAACACTGAATAAACTCTAATTTAAACTTAAATCACTTTACTCTAGAGTTTGGCATAAAATCAATACACATAAAACTAAACTTACCCTGAATGACTGTATCTTAACGTGTAACTCCCAATGCTAGTACCTCCTTTTGAGATTCAACTCTTAGATTTCTATAGCCCCAAAAATTCATCATATAACAACTTAAACACTCACTAACTTAGAATCTTCACTTAACATGAATATTTCTAAACCCTTGCTGAACCATACTAACTTCCATCAAACTCTACTAATATCACATATCTAAACTTACATTTTTCTCTAAACCATGAGAATCAAGATCATATTAAAAGGCTCAATATTATAAATCAAAACTCCTTAACTTAGCTATTTAGAGCATCATATACCATCTAACAAGTCTTCTTCTACTTAGCTATTAGTTCCCCTATTATCCTATTTTACTCCCAAGAATGAACCCTAATCAATTCTCTTCAAGATTCATCCATTTCATCACCTTCTATGCAATAAAACAATCAAGAATTAAGCTTTCTATTCCAAGAAGTTCAAGAAAAATATTCAAGAACATTCCTAAGAACATCAATTTGATTCACCTTCTTCATGAAACAACCTTCAAAAATATAAATAGCAATTCAAGTCAAACTTATTCATCAATTCTCTTTCAAAAGAAAACCCTAAAGCTCAAACTTACTCTCCAAGAAATCCAATTTTCCTCACCAATTCTCAAATATAGTTCAAGATTAAGAATTTTCAAGTCAAGAACTTCAAGAACTCATTTTCAAAAGAATCATAGGAATCCAAGATTCAAGCTTTCTCATCTAAGATCATCAATAAAGGTATGTAGGGTTATGAACAAGGACAATTCTTTTGTCCTTATGCCCAAAACTATCTTTTTAAGTTAAATTTACATGATTTGCAATTAGGGCTCATACCCAATTTTTATTATTTGAAGATTATGAGATTTCAAGGGATTAAATGTTGAATTGCATGTCTATTTTCACATCTTTATGCATATAATGCGATTTTCCATATTTTCCAATTGAGTTTAAGCATGATATTGTGACTCTTGATTCTATTATTTTGATATTGTTAAAGTATTTTCAAGAAGTATATTGAGCATGATGTTTTGCTATGAATTTGCATGAGATTTAAAGCATGATCTTTAAGCCCTAAGATTGAGTTTTGATATTTCAAGAAGATTGACTAATGATTGATAAATTTTGTCTCTATTAGTTCTATGAGATTTCCCTATTATGAATCCTATTTTGCCAATAGATACATGATGATAAAATTTGCTATCAACTGAACAACTCTTACTCTCCTCCCAATTCTCTTCATTCACAATGAGAAACGTGAAACAAAGCAAACCCACAACATGCAAAACAATACACGCAAATATATCCATATGATTAACGTAACTCGACGCAGCGATCCAACCAAACCTAAGAACTGAAACAACAAATAGCCACACGCCTAGTAACAATAAAGGCTTTTGTAAAACTTTCTCGCCAAGAGTAGCGTTGTTGTTAAAACTACCAGATTGAAAAACCCAAACAAAGCAAAAGCCAGTATAGTCACACAATTGAAGAATGTGATTATGAAATATTGCTTACTGCAACCCTGTTTTCTTCTTCTACATTATTTTTTGCATGCATACACACGTATAGGTCTAAGATTCTAGTTACAGTGCAATTGTACTAATCGCATGTTAACCAAATACACATATTTTAACGCTAGTGACTCTAACAATTATCTCATTTAGAAATCAATTAAATTTAGTTAACGCTACTTCAGAATAGCAAAACTAGTTATAAATGGTGACATAAAGTAAACTATATAAAGATCATAAATTACACAGAAGGAACGATAGAAAAAGTCATGGAATTAACTTTATTCATGCTTTGATTCATAACCAAATTTACAAAAAAGTAATAGTACAGAGATTGAATAAGAACCTATATGACGAACTAAATCAAAAGAGAAGCTCTTACGTCAAATCAAAACTCGAACGAAAACCCTGAACTCCACTTATCACTCGTGTGTTTCTTCTTCCTCTTCTTTGTTCCCTACTGTTTTTCTTTCTTTCTTCTTTCTGTTTCTTTTTCTCTCCTCCTTTCTTTCTATTTTCTAATGTTTTCTTGTTTTTCTTTTCTATTGTAGGTTGTCCTTATTTCTTTTTCCATCTTTCCTTCATCTATGTGTGTGTTATATGTATAGTATATGTAGGTGTGTGTCCTGTGTTTGTGTGGAGGAAGTGGGGAGAGGTTGAGTGGAAGTGGGAAGGTGGGAAGAGGTTAGGGTGGATTAGGATAAGTTTTTTTTTCCTCTTTTTTTATTAATATTTTAAATAAAATAAAAATAATAAAATCTATTTAAAACTAACAAAATACAAAATAAGTTAAATAAATAGTTTTAGAAACATGATTAAGAAATATTAATATCACTAGATTCTTTATTAATAATTGAAAGAAGAAAACAAATATAATTTAGATTTTTTTAAATAAATAAATAATAAAAATAAAATCTAATTTAAAATATGATTCTATTTTTTTTTCAAAACTATTAAACCAAATCTTGTAAAATAGGATGAACTTAAAATATCTAATTTAGACCAAAAAAAAAATTGAATATTAAAATGATATAAAAATATTAGGTTTGGTCAAAAATTAGGTGCTTACAAAATGCCCCTCTTTACTAGGAAATATGGAGAATTTTCAAGCAAAGAAGTAAAGATGACTAATTTTTGGCCCAACCATTTATTCAAAAGTAATACATAAATTAGTTGGAAAGAGGTGTGACCGAGCCTTGGCTTTGGGCATCCTACATATCTCGGGTTATAAGAGAATCGGGTCACATGTAGTTCAAATGGGTGTAGGACTGAAGGAATGAGTTAGAGAGTCGAGGTGAGGTCCCGTTGAGTTTCCTATCCGTGGCTCCTTTTATTACATCAGAAAAAGAAAAAGTGAAACTAAAAATGAAAGATACAAGATCCTATTGATTCTAATTGTCTTGATTCTCTTGCTTCAGATCTTCCTCCTGGATCTCCAGTTTTCACCTCACGTTCTTCTGGTGGGTACCTTGATCTCAAAATTTGATCTTGAAGTTAGGATTTGAGACTTGAACTTGAAACTTGAATTGAGTCATTGGTGCTCCTCCCAAGGATCGTTCATAGAATATTATTGGATGCTTGTTCTCTTGATCAGAAGATATGAAGGTGACTCTTGAGATGTTGGGCCACTACAGATGCAAAGCTGACTCTGTATTTTCAAAATAATCATTCTTCTCTACTCAAATTAGAAATGGAATGTCATTCTTGGCATTAAACCTGTGCTTTGCAGAAAACTTGCAATCCATAAAAGAAAAGAAAACAAAACAAACAAAATTTCCTGCCCCAGTTTGCACTAGAAAAATTTTGTGAGTTATTAGAAAAAACTATAAACTAGTTTAAAAATAAATAAATAAATAAATAGAAATGATAGAAATCTAGGTTAGGTGCGCAATAAAATAAGAACCCTATTCTCAATAAAGCAATCAAAGGAAGTTATGCCTTATGAATGCATGAAAAAGAGTTAGGATATTTTCTTCTAAAAATGCAACTAGGGATTGTCATACCCTATGAAGAAGTAAAGAAGAAAAATAGGAAGGTTTATTTTCTAAAATGTCAACTAGGGGATGGCGCCCTATAAAGACGAAAGACGAATAAGATGTCAACTAGGGGATGGCGCCCTATAAAGATGAAATAAGATGTCCACTAGGGGATGGCAACCTATGAAGATGGGATAAGATGTCAACTAGGGGATGACGCCCTATGAAGACGAATAAGATGTCAACTAGGAGATGGCTCCCTATGAAAACGAGATAAGATATCAACTAGGGGATAGCACCCTATGAAGACGAATAAGATGTCAACTAGGGGATGGCGCCCTATGAAGACGAAATAAGATGTCTACTAGGGGATGACGCCCTATGAAGACGAAAAAAGATGTTAACTAGGGGATGGCACCCTATGAAGATGTAATAAGATGTCAACTAGGGGATGCCACCCTATGAAGATGAGATAAGATGTCAACTAGGGGATGAAACCCTATGAAGATGAGATAAGATGTTAACTAGGGGATGGCACCCTATGAATACAAAATAAGATGTAGGATTTTTTTTTTAGAAAAGAAAAAAAATGCCCCAGTTTTGAATATGAGGGTTTTTTTTTTTAATTATTATTATTATTATTATTATTATTATTATTATTATATTGATACAATCTTAGAATTATAGGAGTATAACAAAAAGAGAAAATTTACGAAAACTTAACTTTGCTATACTTGTTTTTCCCAATAAACTTACAAGACTACTTTGCCCCTGTTCAAGCAAAGAGCAAATTTTTTTGTAAGTTTTAAAATTGGTAGTTGGTTTGTGAACTTGAATCCCTTGGAGGTTTGCCTTATCCCTTCCCCAACTTGATACGGTTGATTCAACTAATTGGTTGGCGAGCTTGAATCTTTGTCTTTCAAATTCTGTTGCATCTCTATTTGTTTCAGTACGATTCTGTTCTTCATTTTCAAATGCTTCACTCATAACACTTATCTTAACTGGTTCCCTGTCCTTGCCAAGGTGGTGTATTCCCAATAATCTTTGCTCAATTTCACTGGGAGCCATGGTCAATTTTGCGTGTCTTTCTTTATTTTGCATTTGATGCAAGACTTACGCATAAAAAAAACAAATAGTGTAAAAATGAAATAAGGAAAAGTTAAAAGAAGAAATAAAAGGATTATGTTTAAATAGAAGGTATTTCTAAAAATAAAGGAATGAAGCTTATTTGGAGGTGTATATTAACTTCAATGAAGCATGACACACAATTTGGAGTAGACATTTGACCCTTCAAAACTGTCTAATCTCGAATTAGGCTGCACCTTTCAATCAAATCAAATCATCCTTCTTGATCTTTGTCCTATCATGATAAACTTTGTTTGATTAAAGTTATCCTTTTAGGATTTTCACAATTAACCTCTCTAATTTTGTTTGTCTCATTCATCATTGTCTTATGGCGCCCCTGAGGGCTTTCTCCTATAAGATTTTTTTTTGATATCTTGTGGTGTCTTCATGGGTTTTCACCTACAAGACTTTTTTTAACGGCATACAAGGCTTAACATTCTCAAAAATTGATCGGAAAGTCTTTAATGGACAAAGGGACAAGGATTTTTAGGATAAATTACAACTTAGGAGCCATATAAAAGTGATAGTAATATATATGTCTCGTTTCTTTGAATATCAAGATTTAATTTTTTTTGGTCGAATTGAACCCCAAAATAGGGCTGCCTACGTATCCATTTAAGAATCAGGTCAAACGTAGTTCAATAATATACGCATTATCTTTTTTTTTAATCATCTTATGGGTGCCTCCATGGGTTTTCACCTATAAGAAGTTTTTTTTTTTGGCTCCAAAGAGGGAAAGCAAGGAAAGGTAAATAAAGCTCGAAGGGCTGACAAGGGATTAACGACATTTAGTTGAGTAGAATGACGGCCTTTTGTCATCTCAACTTAAGAGTGTTAAGAACAAGTGTGTCAAATATAATATCTTTTGACTAAATCAGCATTCATAGATTTTTATGACATTTTTTCGTCCATATCCGCAAGTTGCAAAGCTCCATTTGATAATACTTTTTAACTATGTATGGACCTTGCCAGTTTGGAGCAAACTTTCCTTTAGCCTCTTCTTGATGTGGAAGGATGTGTTTTACAATAAGTTGGCCGACCTCGAATTTTCTAGGACGTACCTTCTTATTGTAAGCTCGCGCCATCCTCTACTGGTATAATTTTCCAAAGCAAACTACCGTCGACCTTTTTTCATCTATTAATGATAATTGTTCTAGTCTAGACTTGACCCATTCAGTATCGTCAATCTCGGCTTCAACAATGATTCTAAGCGAGGGAATTTCGATTTCTGCGGGTATCACAGCTTCAGTCCCATAGAATAGTGAATAAGGAGTTGCGCCAGTCGATGTACGAATAGTTGTACGATATCCTAAAAGAGTAAACGGTAATTTCTCATGCCACTGTCGAGACCCTTGGACCATTTTCCAAAGAATCTTTTTAATATTCTTGTTTACTGCTTCAACGGCTCTATTTTCTTTTGGAAGGTAAGGGGTAGAATGATGATGCACAATCTTGAATTGCTCACAAACCTCCTTCATTAGATGACTATTGAGCTTGGTTGCATTGTCCGTGATAATGCACTTCGATATACCAAAACTACATATGATGTTGGAATGAAGAAACTCCACTACTATGTTTTTGTGACTGATTTGAAAGTAGCAGCTTCTACCCATTTGGTTAAATAGTCAATAGAGACCAGTATGAATCGATGCCCATTAGAAGATTTTGGTTCTATTGGATCGATTACGTCCATGCCCCAAGCAACGAATGGCCAAGGAGCATACATAAGATGCAGCTCTGAAGGTTGCGAGTGAATCAAATCATCGTGAATTTGGCACTGATGACACTTGCAAACAAAGCGAAAGAAATCTTGCTCCATAGTCAACCAATAATATCCTGCCCACATAATCTTCTTCTCTAAAACATAACCATTCATATGTGAACCACATACCCCCGAATGTACCTCATTCATAATTCTTTTAGCCTCCTGAATATTAACACATCTCAACAAGATCAAATTTGGAGTTTATTTGTACAGAATCTCCCCACTTAAGAAGAAACGATTAGCAAGTCACCTAATAGTCCTTTTTTGATCTGCATTGGCGTGTATTGGATATTCTTTTAACTTTCAAAAGTATTTGATATCATAGTACTAGGATTTATTATTTTGTTTTGCATCAATTATGTTGCAATAACCATGTTGGTCTTGTATCTGTATCTCCAATGGGTCGATATGCGTATTTCCTGGGTATGGGAGCATGGAAGCTAGGGTAGCTAGAGCATCAGCCAGCACATTATGGGATCTAGGAATATATCTAAACTCGATAGACTTGAACCTTTTACTAAGGTCCTCTAAGCACTATTTGTATGGAATGAGCTTGATATATTTCGTTTCCCATTCGCCTTGAATTTGTCGAATGAGCAATTCAGAATCTCCCAAAACCACTAGCTCACGTACATTCAGATTTATTGTCATATTTAAGACCATGATGCAAGATTCATATTCTGTTGTGTTATTAGTACAAAAAAATAAAGTCGTGCTGTAGCGGGATGATGACGCTCGGTCGGTGAGACAAGAACCGTCCCGATTCCTACTCCTTTGACATTGACCACCCCATCAAAATATAATGTCCACGCATAAATATCATCTTGAACTTCTTCCTCAATTGGATTAATCTCTCAGGATAGTAAGTTTGTAAAGGCTCATAATCATTGTCAACTGGGTTCTTTGCCAAATGATCAGCCAATGCTTGTGCTTTCATAGCAGTACGAGTGACATACACAATGTCAAATTCTGTAAGTAAAATCTGCCACTTCGTCAATCTGCCTGTGGGCATAGGTTTTTAAAAAATATACTTTAAAGGATCCATTCGAGATATGAGGTAGGTTGTGCAGGATGAAAGATAGTGCTTCAATTTCTGAGCAATCCAAGTTAGGGCGCAATATGTCTTTTCTAAAAGAGTATATTTTACCTTATAACTCATGAACTTCTTGCTCAAATAATAGATTGCTTGTTCCTTTTTGGCTATGATATCATACTGTCCTAAAACACAACCAAAAGAATTGTCCATCACTGACAGATATAGAAATAAAGGCCTACTAGGTTCCGGTGGGACCAGTACTGGAGGATTTTCCAAATATTCTTTAATATTATCAAATTATTCTTAAAATTTGTCTATCCATTGGATAGCAACATCCTTTTTCAGCAACTTAAATATCGGTTCACATGTAGTGCTGAGCTGAGCGATGAACCTGCTTATATAATTCAACCTTCCAAGAAAACTCATGACCTCGATTTTATTCTTTGGAGAAGGCAATTCTCGAATGGATTTTACCTTGGAGGGGTCCAATTCAATGCCTTTGTGACTAATTATAAAACCCAAGAGTTTTCCGAATTGAACTCCAAATGCACACTTGGCTGGATTAAGCTTAAGATTATACTTTCGCAACCTTTCAAAGAATTTCCTCAAGTTATATACATGATCAACTCGTGTCTTGGACTTGATAATGACATCATCAACATATACCTCTAATTCTTTGTGCATCATGTCTTGAAAAATAGTAGTCATAACTCTTATGTACATAGCTCTCGCATTCTTTAAACCAAATGGCATGACCCTGTAGCAATAAGTACCCCACCGGGTGTCAAAAACAGTCTTTTCTGCATCCGTTTCATCCATCAAGATCTGGTGATATCCGGCATAACATCCATACAAGATTGTATCTCATGTTTAGCACAATTATCAATAAGAATATGAATATTGGGCAGCAAAAAGTTATCTTTAGGGCTAGCTTTGTTCAAATCCCAATAATCAACAAAAACTCTGATTTTACCATCTTTCTTTGGTACGGGCACCACATTAGCCAACCATGTGCTGTACTGAGCGACCCTGATCACGTTTGCATTCAATTGCTTTATGATTTCTTCTTTGATGTTATCGGTCACGTCAATTTTAAACTTTCTTTGTTTTTGCTGGACCGGTGAAAAATCAGGGTATGTAGGCAGTTTGTGGACTACCAAATCAGTGCTTAGACCCGGTGTATCATCAAAATACCAAGCAAAAACATCTTTATACTTGAACAAAATTTGAACAATATCATTCCTGATATTTTGATCCGCATGAATAATTATTTTTATTTCTCTAACCTCCTCACCAGTTCCCAAATTTATTATCTCAGTGTCATTTAAATTGGGTTTGGGCTTATCCTCAAATTTATCCAATCCTTTTTTGACTTCCTTATCAACTTCATCTTCATCGTATTCATCTACCGTTTGGTTTGTTGATTCGAGATTAGACAACTTCTTAGGATCTAATGTGAACTCCGCGTGCATGCCATGTTATCAAAGCTAGTATTAACATAACTCAAATAAGATAAAGATAAAAAAAATGAAAATTAAAAGAGGGAAGAAAAGATAAATTTACTAGGAAACTTGAATTTCATTTCATTGAATTGGAAAGGATAGGAGGGTTAACATCAAAGAAGGGCAACTAAACAAAGTGGATTACAACCCTGAGAATAATCCAAAATGCAAAACAAAGAAAAGCAAAATGATAAAATAAATTACCAAGACTCCTTCCTTGTGGGGAGAAGAGTGTCTTCCCAGTTAGTGAGCTTGACATTTGGCCTAACGAACTGCACATCTTCATGGCTAGGGCCTTCACTCATCTGAACCATGTTTACTTCATAAAATATTTCCTTGAAACCTTGACATATTTCATCCATATCCTTATTAGCATATGAGTCTTGATTTTCTTCCTTTTGAGCTTTCGTGAAAGATTGGCTAATGTGTGGAATCGAACTTGTCAATTACCAAGCCTTCTTTTTTCTATTCCTTCGCCCATTTCCTATCTACTGCAGTCAGCTTAAAGCCTAAGCCAAAGGTGTTGTGTCTACCACATAGATCTACAGGGTTTATAATTCCTTGCAGTGAAATCCCTAATTCTTTTGTAGCATTTGGCTAGCCACCATGATTGAAGTAGAAGAGAGATGAGGCCCCGGAATTGGCGTGCCTTCCACAACTTGATCAACTGTCACAATTTCAAAGGCCTGATAAATAGAAGATTCACAATCCTCATTTGCTTCAATACAAGGTACATAAGGATCTCGATGTATGGAAAGGTCATCCTCTCCATGCACAATGATTTCCTGATTGTCGTGTTCAAACTTAACTACTTGATGCAAAGTAGAAGGTATGGCTCTGGCTGTATGGATCCATGGTCTTCCTAAAAGTAGGTTGTAGGAAGTATCCATGTCTATTACTTGAAAGGTCACAAACTCGACTGGTCCAATAACCAAAGAAAGATCAATCTCACCAATTGTGTCTCGTTTTGCACCATCAAAAGCGCGAACATATACATTATTGGATCGGATCCTATCTAGGCCAATTTTTAATTTTTGCAAAGTAGAGAGGAGATAGATATCTACTCCTGAACCTCCATTAATCATTACGCCTTTTATGTAATATCCTTTGCATTTAATAGTTATATGCAAAGCCTTGTTGTGACCATACCCTTCTGTAGGTAACTCATCATCAGTGAAAGTGATTCTATTTGCTTCAAATATTCTACGAACCATCCTTTCTATTTGACAGACCGTAGTTTCCTTCGAGACGTATGCTTCATTCAACAACTTAATCAATGCCTGATAATATTCTTTAGATTGTAGCAGTAGGGATAACAATGAGATTTGAGCTGGGGTTTTCCTCAATTGATCAACAGTGGAATAGTCTTGGGTTTTTATTTGCTTGAGAAATTCCTCAACCTCTTCATCTGTGACAGGTTTTTTCATTGGACCTTGACTATGTTTAAGTTGTTTTGGTCTTCTTAATTCTTCTGGAGCATAGCATCTTCCTGATCGAGTCTATCCCCCTGTTTCATTTGTTTCTTCCATGACCTCTTTTCCTTTGTACATCACAGTGTTTTTGTTGTAGTTCCATGGGATGGTTTTCAAGCTTATCATTGGGAGCTGTGCTGCATGTCTTATGACAATTGGCTCTGTTATCTTTCTCATGTTGTTGCGCTATTGGTTGAACCATGCGGGACCACTCGAAACATATAGTTTTGGCCCATCTTATGCTATTCCCTTTGGCTTTGCAGGAACATAAAATACCATCTTTTCTGAATCTCAGGGTCTTATAATGGAACTCGCTCCTTTCACGATCAGTGGTTCTCTTTGCATAGACTTTAGTGCTTCACCCGGGTTTTCCTTTGGGGTGCCTATTTCCATCACTGTTTGGCTTGTTGGCCTGTAGTCTCTATCATCAAAAATCATCTCCACGACGTGTGTGTTATTGTGATTAGGAAGTAGATTGTCGGTGACGTTCGACGCTTTCTCTTTTTGTATTACGATTGTCTTGCTTTTAAATAACTTTTCAATGGATCTCTTTAGATTCCAATAATTTTTGATACTGTGAACTTGGACGTTTGAATGGTACTCACACCTTACATTAGGATCGAACCAACTTGCATTCGGATCCACTTTGAAGGGCAAAACAGGTTCAATCCATCCTAATTTGATCAATCTCTGCAACAGGCTCGTATACAATTCTCCAATTGGGGTGAAGTTTTCCCTTGTATAATCCACCTGAACATACGTATTATGAGGGGCTTGAAAATTTGGTTGCCGCAGACAAAAACTTAGTGGCGCAGGTGCCCGCCATTATGGACGCTGAAGAGGTCGGGCATACGCTTGAGCATTAAGAACAACAGGTTGAGGTGTATAATAATGTTGAGGAGGGCTGGGTTTCCCCTGTTGGACCTGAACATAAGGGTAGTTCCATCCCCTTTGGGCATTGCCCGATCCTGATGCCATCATGGATCCTTTCTCCTTCTTTTTCCGATTTCTGAAACTACCTAATCTACTCTGAATGGCTTGTGTAGTTGCCTTAAGGGCGGTTTGGCTCACGATTTTTCCTAATTTGATGCTATTCTCCACTATTTCCCCAATTTTTATTGCTTCGTAAAAGGCGTACCAATCGTGGCTAGTAAATAATGGAAGTAATCGGACTCTTGAGTTTAGAGAAAGACGTCAGTCAATTCCTGGTCCTTCATTGGCAGTTTGACTCTGGATGCCTATTCTCTCCATTTATGGCATACTCTCAGAAACTTTTAGATGGTTTTCTCTTCATATTAGCGAGAGAAGTACGGTCAGGGACAATGTTGAGATTGTATTGAAATTATTGTACAAAATCTTGAGCCATATCATCCCAAACATACCAATGGGAGATGTCTTGATCGATAAACCATTCGGAGGCTATTCCCGTCAGACTTTCTCTGAAATAGGCCATAAGCAACTCCTTTTTCCCTCTTGCTCCTCTGAGTTGATTGCAATACCTTTTTAAGTGGGCCATTGGGTCACCATGACCACTATATTTGTTGAATTTTGGGGTCTTGAACCCTATTGGCAAATGAACATTAGGGAACATACACAGGTCCTTGAAAGAGACACTTTCGTGTCCCCCCAATCCTTTTATATTTCTCATACTCTGCTCCAGACTCCTCACTTTTCTGTCTATCTCTTCTCGTTCTTTATTCATAATAGCCTTCTCAATCATGATATGAGACTCAGGCTGATGAGTGGGCTGATATGAATTTACGGGTTTGAACGCCAATTCAGGAGGATGGACTTAATCATGATTTAGCTCGTCGGTAGGCTTCTGTATCATTGATGGAGGATTAATATCAGTTGGAAAGGCTGGAATAAAAATTGGGTTGTTCGTGAACGATGGATTTAGAGGACTCATAGTGGATGTGCTAGCAGCGTTAGACACATTAGCGTATGGACCAAATCCAGGCGGATAAAGTGGATCGTCGGCTTGGGCTTGAGTAGAACTGGGATGATTTGCATCCGAAAGACCGGTAATGGAGAAAGGCGGGGCTTATTCATTCGCCTAGGCCTGATACATTTTTGCAATTTGTTGCTTCAATAACCTATTCTCCTCCAAAGATACAAACTCTCCAAAGATACGAACTCTCGTGGAATTAACTGATCTCGACCTTCTTTGTTATCAGATTTTGTTCCATCTTTTTGAGTCATCTTCCTTTTTCCTTTATACCTTGTGTGGTATGGGTGAGAGGCCATCTTAACCATAACCAACCACCTTACTGACTCTTTTATGAAATAGAAACAAATATGTTAGGATTTAGAGCTTTAAAAATATTGATATATTCATAACAAATTCACATGTCATGCACCTAAGTAATTTCATTCCTGAAATGGACTTAGGAAAGCCCTCTTGTTTCATTTCGGCTTTGGTGAATTAATTTTTTACACTCATTATTTAACGCCAACATCTTAAAATTATTACTTGAAACTTGGGAAAATATTTGATCTCACCCGCCGAGGATTGCCTACGTATCATGTTTTACATGAATCACATCATCACGTAGTTCATGGATATAGTAAATATACTTTTTTTCAGAAATAAAGAGAATAAAAACTTGAAACAAATGCAAACTTTTCCATACATTTTCAACTGTTCTTAAAACAAAGCTTTAATGAAAGAAAACTAAAATTATCTAAAACTAGAACAGACTCGGAATACTGGCGAAATACTAAAAAAACCTATAAAGAAACTTACTCTAAGAAAACAAACACTAAAGGACTTTAATAATTATCATCAAGATGCCTTCCAAAGATGTCTTGCAACTTCATCCTCCCTCAGATTTGAATAGATCCTGCTGGATAATGCTTTTGGCAAATGTGGAGTGAGAGCACGTGCCTAACGACCCAGATCTTCATAATCTCGGTGAATATACTTAGCATAAACATTAATCAAGGTTTCACTGAGCTGAAGTACTTCTCCCCTGGCTTCGGTCATACTATCATGGTAATTTTGCACCCAATTCTGGATAGTGCAGATGGTATGATTTAAGTCTTCTTCTTGTTCATGAAGGTCATCGATCTAATAGTGAAACTCCTGTCGTTCGGTCATCCACTGGATTCTCTCAACTTCAACTTCCTTCTGAAAATTCGTGAAGTGCCTGACTATTTCTCTTTCCCGTTCCATGAAAGCTTTTAGCTGAGCCCAAAGCTTAGACTATGTGTTTGTCAGCAAGGTTTTCTCTTTCTCGAAATCACTCGATTGCTGCTCCATAGCACTAGTGACAGTATCCAGGTCTTCTTGTAGGGTATTCATGGCAACATAGTTCTCTTTCTCAATCTCCTTACGAACCGACCTAATTTTGGCCTCAAATCTTGCCTCGTGATGAACCAATTCTTCTCTAGCCCTTTCCATATCTGTATTTAAGACGTACAGAGTAGACTAATAATTCTCTTCTACCTCTCATCGAGCCTGCTTAATTTTGACTTTAATCTCCGCTTCTCGATCCACTGGCTCTCTGGCTGACCTTTCTAGCATAGCTTTAGGAGTAGGCTGGTCATGAAACCATGGTGCATACTAACAGTCTACCTCACCTTTGTCGCGGTCTTTCACCATGTGCTCGAAACCTGAAAGTACATATCCTCCCCAAATCTTAAGTATCTCAGACTTCCTTAGAAGGACGTCAGGGAGGAATTCGTACATGAACTCTTTCATATCCTCGACTGGCGGTATATGCTGATGTCGACTGAATTGTAGCATGACTCTTAGTGGAACGTAGGGATGAATACCTTGGATACCCATTAAGACGATGAAACATTGGAAAGTGGTCATATATATCACCTCTTTTGAGGGGAACCAATGATGATTCCACACTATCTTGTCCGTCGTTAACCCCTCTAATTACTCCTTTCAAGCTCCTATTCCTGCAGGAAAGTTTTGGTCCTCCATCCCCTTCTCATGGCCTTTGACATAATCATTCCACTCGACTCGAAAATCTACCACAAATGTATGATAACAAACATGCTCGAGCATCCATAACTGCAATAGAATGTTACATCCTTTAAAATAGTCCACCCCATTTTTACACATCGTCAGGGCCCGATAAATGTCTGCCAGAATCATGGGAACGAGGGTGACCTTAGGATTCTTCTCAAAAGCCATAATAAACGCAGCCAGATTGGTGCTAATTTTTCTTCCTCTCTTCGAAAATACCATGATTCCCAAAAAATCCACTATGAATGCTTCAGAAATGTGCTTTTCCCAGGTCCAGTAGTACCCCCCGTTGTTAAGTTTTGATCTAAACAACTCAAATCCCTTTTTCTGACCATATCTTTTGTATAAAAATTCTAGACGAACCCATCCATTTTCTAGGCAGCCCCCTATGTTCTTCTCCTTCATGTGCAATAGCTCAAAAATCTTTTGGCAGTGACATGCTTCGGTATCATAGGTTCTCCTCGGTGAAGATTCTTTCCCTTTCCTATAAATGCTCCTATTTCCTCCAGTGTGGAAGTGAGCTCAAAGTCAAAGAATCGAAATACGTTGTTTGAAGGGTGCCAAAACTGTACCAAAGCTCCTATCGCACCTCTTCGTGGTTCAACACTCAAAAAACTCCTTAAAAATCCCAAGTTTTTAAATACTTCTCCCTATCCATAGTCAGTCATATTGTTATACCATATCCACAACAGATTCAGAACTTTATCCAACACCATGAAAAGGGGCACTTCAACATCCCTCGGCCTCTTGTCACTCCTTCCGAATGAGTTCATATTGCCCTATAGGGTAATGATGGCAAATAAGAATTCTATTTTAAACATCCTAAAATAATACAAAAATAATTTTCGAAAGAAGTAGATGGAATGACACGAAATAAGATTTCAAAATGAGCATGAGAAAATAGCAACCGACAAAAAAGTCTTCTAAAACATCCTAGAGTGGAGACAATAATTTGATGACGTTTGGACCAGACACATTAGAAATAATTAAATTATTAAATAAAAATGATGGACCGAATTGTTTGACAAAATTTTAACTGTTTTTAACAAAAATGGGCTCTATGATATTCCTAAGAGAAATTTTAAAACCAAAGAAAATGGACATAACGAGATCACGACATTAAAACGACTTAATCTTTACAGAAAAGTTCTATGTAAAAATATTATATATTTTCTAAAATAAACCCTTAAAATTTTTTGTTTAACCCCCTTTTTCAGATCAATTAATTCACTTAAAAGATGGTCAACATGCGATATGACATTTTCTATAATGCAACAAGTAGTACATAAAATGTACATGATGGTCTCAAAAGGTGGCACCTGTTCTAGATGGACCCGACCCCGTGTCAAGCCCCACTAAGTAAAAATGCATGTGATGCAAATAAAGCGTAGCCTATTAGGGATAGCCATGTCTAAGTTTCAGTTCTGCTAGGTTCAACCTGGTGGAGTTAGGTATCTAGACTAACTATAAAACGAGCAGACAACTCGAGTTAGCAAGGGACAGCTTTACTGGTAGCAGGGCTTTCTGGCCTCACTGTTGTTCCCTCCACGTCCTAAATCATAGGTGACTACAGAATACTTCCCAGGAGTATTGCCACATCTCTGGTACCTCAAGCTCGGGAGAGTATACTGCATCTCCGAATATAAAGTATCTCAAAAGACTCAGATGGGTGCGCGAGAGAAGACAGTTTATATTGCAATTCAAATAATATCAAAACAGTTAAACATGTAGGAAAAGAGTACATTTAGGCCAACAATATATAATATAAAAATTAAATAAAGAGAAACAAGTCAATATAAAAGCTCGAATTCTGGTTGTCCCTAGCAGAGTCTCTGTCACACCCCTATTTTTCACCGCATCCGACCCCACTAGGAAAGTTGGTTTGAGAAAATGAGTTTTTCCAATTAAAGTGACATTTTGAATAGGGATTATTTTATTTACAGAGTCACCACTTGGAATTGAGTTTGGGTGTTCCAAGTCACCTTATTGAATCCCTATTCAAAAGCAAATGACTCTTTATTTTTAGTCTATGAACTAGAAATCCGGGTAAGAAATTATGTTGACCGAGGGGAAGGTGTTAGGCACCCCTCGAGTCCCGTGGTTCTAGCACGGTCGCTTTAATGACTTACGTCTGGCTTAAATTAATCTTTTAGATATATAAAACATTTTTTAGCCTGTTACTTACATCCTACTTTGAATTTATTTTAAATTATTTAATTATATTAATGCGTGGCTTGCCAATAGCAGTACTTTCCGGTCATACCACAAGTTTTGATACATTTCTCGTGCCTTTGGGGCATTTATGAGTCGTCCCCATTTTCCTAGTCTGAATAAGCACCTAATAGGTTTAGATTCTAACCATCCCGATTCAATCGGCTTCAAATGGTATACTAAATTTTATTATAATAAATGGTCGGTAGCAGGGCTTTTCAATTTCATCGTTAATTTTCTCTTCTATGTTAAATTCTTAATTTTCTAAAGATCAAGAACTAAATCATTATTTCTCGAGTTCACTCCCTTACAAACAAGTTTTTTCTCTCTTTTATTTTATCGATGACAAGGGATTTTGAATAAGATTGCAATACATTTTCCTCAACCTTTACACTAATTAATTAATTAACCTTCTAAAGAATGACTGAGCCTGAAATTTAACTGTCGAGAGCTTATGATGATTAAATGGTCTACCACACAAATTACTTTTAAAACTAATAAGAAACTATACATAATACGAATAATATGACATCTAAATTTAACTGATTTATATTCATATAACATTTTACGCATTGAAACTAAAAATTATCAAAGAATGGAAGGGATGAAATAGTTAATAAAATAAAACTTAAATAGGAATCAAAAAGTTTCAAACAATTGGGACACAGAATTTACAACATAGGCTTTTCTTTACACCAAAGTGTAAAAGCAAAAACTCTAGACGGCTTCACTTCGGGTTAGCATTCTTAGAGAATTTATTCCTATAACTATGTTCATAATGATTCGCCGGTGAAATTATACTAATGATTCTATTTCTGGAACATTACGATTTACAAGGTTAAATAATGAGTTAACTTCTTTTTTTTAACCTTATGATTACAAGGATGATTGACTAATGATTGATAAATTTTGTCTCTATTAGTTCTATGAGATTTCCCTATTATGAATACTATTTTTCCAATAGATACATGATGATAAAATTTGCTATCAACTGAACAACTCTTACTCTCCTCCCAATTCTCTTCATTCATAATGAGAAACGTGAAACAGAGCAACCCCACAACGAGAAAAACAATACGCACAAATATATCCATATGATTAACATAACTCGGCACAGCGATCCAACCAAACCTAAAAACTGAAACAACAAATAGCCACATGCCTAGTAACAGTAAAGGCTTCTGCAACACTTTTTCGTCAAGCATAGCGTTGTTGTTAAAAATGAACCAGATTGAAAAACCCAGACAAAGCAAAAGCCAGCATAGTCATACAATTGAAGAATGTGATTATGAAATATTGCTTACTGCAACCCTGTTTTCTTCTTCTACATTATTTTTTGTATGCATACACGCGTATAGGTCTAAGATTCTAGTTACAACGCAATTGTACTATCGTATGTTAACCAAATACACATCTTTTAATGCTAATGACTCTAACAATTACCTCATTTAGAAATCAATTAAATTTAGTTAACGCTACTTCGAAATAGCAAACTAGTTATAAATGGTGACATAAAGTAAACTATATAGAGATAATAAATTACACATAACGAACAATAGAAAAAGTCATGGAATTAACTTTATTCATGCTTTGATTCATAACCAAATTTACAAAAAAGTAATAGTACAACGATTGAATAAGAACTTGTATGACGAACTAAATCAAAAGAGAAGCTCTTACGTCGAATCAAAACTCAAACGGAAACCCCGAACTCCAATTATCACTCGTGTGTTTCTTCTTCCTCTTCTTTGTTCCCTACTGTTTTTCTTTCTTTCTTCTTTCTATTTCTTTTTCTCTCCTCCTTTCTTTCTATTTTCTAATGTTTTCTTGTTTTTCTTTTCTATTGTAGGTTGTCCTTCTTTTCTTTTTCCATCTTTCCTTCGTGTCTATGTGTGTTATATGTATAGTGTGTGTGGCTGTGTGTGTGTGTTTGTGTGGAGGAAGTCGGGAGAGGTTGAGTGGAAATGGGAAGGTGGGAAGAGGTTAGGGTAGATTAGGATAAGTTTTTTTCCTCTTTTTTTTAATTAATATTTTAAATAAAATAAAAATAATAAAATCTATTTAAAATTAACAAAATACAAAATAAGTTAAATAACTAATCTTAGAAATATGATCAAGAAATATTAATATCACTAGATTCTTTATTAAAAATTAAAAGAAGAAAACAAATATAATTTAGATTTTTCTTAAATAAATAAATAAATAATAAAAAATAAAAGCTTATTTATAATGTGATTCTATTTTTTTTCAAAACTATTAAACCAAACCTTGTAAAATATGATGAACTTAAAATATCTAATTTAGACCTAAAAAAAAACTAAAAAATAAAAAAATTGAATACTAAAATGATATAAAAACATTAGGTTTGGTAAAAAATTAGGTGCTTACAACCGAAAATAATATGACCAAGGAATGCTACTGACCTTAGCCAAAATTCGTACTTACTGAATTTGGAGAACAACAGATGAGTTCTGAGAGTCTGAAGTATGATTTTGTGGTGATCTGTGTGATCATTCTAGCTATGGGAATAGACAAGAATGTCATTGATGAAGACTATGATGAACATATCCAAGTACTGCATGAACACTCAGTTCATCAAGCCCATGAAAGCTACTTGGGCATTAGTATGACGAAAGGACATGACTAGAAACTTGAAGTGACCATACCGGGTTCGAAAAGCTATCTTCGGAATGTCACATTCTCTGACTCTAAGCTGATTGTAGCCTGATCTGAGGTCTATTTTAGAAAAGTAACTAGCACCCTGAAGTTGGTCAAATAAGTCATCAATTCTAGGAAGTGGGTACTTATTCTTGACTGTGACTTTTGTTCAGCTGACAGTAGTCTATACACATTTTGAAAGAACCATCATTCTTACGCATGAATAAGACTGGTGCGCGCCACGAGAAAATGTTAGGTTCGATAAATCCTCTATCTAGGAGATCCTTTAACTGTTCCTTTGGCTCTCTGAGTTCTGCTGGAGCCATTCTGTATGGCAGAACATATATGGGCTGAGTATCTGGAAGAAGGTCTATTTCGAAGTCTATTTCCCTAATGGGAGAAATTCCAGGAAGATCTTTAGGAAGCACATCTGAGAATTCATTTACTAATGGAACTGACTCAAGACTAGGAGTTTCTAAACTAGAGTATTTGACTCACACAAGATGATAGACACACCCTTAGGATATCATTTTTGTCACTCTAAGGTATTAAATCAACTGACCTTTAAGCGTTGTAGTACTACCCCTCCATTTAAGGATAGGTTTATTTGTAAACCAAAAATGAACAATTTTATTTCTACAATCAACTGAGGCATAGCATGAATGGAGCCAATCCATTCCGAGAACGATGTCGAAATCTGTCATCTTTAATTTTGTAAAGTCTGCTGGAGTGACTTTCTGAGATATCATAACTGGACAGTTTTTGTATACTAGTCGGGCTATGATAGACTGACCAACTGGGGTAGAGACTGAGAATGGTTCTGCTAAGACTTTTGGTTTGACTTTAAAGCCGACTGCTATGTAAGGAGTTACAAAAGTTAGAGAAGCTCCTGGATCTAGTAAGGCGTAAAAATGTAAATGAAAGATCTGTAACGTACCAGTGACCACATCAGGAGAATTTTCCTAATCTTGTCTGGAGTGAAGTGCATAGAGCCTATTTGGTCATTGCCCACTGGTTGCACGGGAAGCGACACCTTGCTGATTCGGGCGATCGGACTAAGCTGAAGAACGATTATATGAACCCTGAGAACCTGACTGAGAATAATACCTGACTCTGTAGCCTGGCTTACCACACCCAAAACAAGCATCACTGCCAGCTCTGCAGACACCCTGCTGGTTTCAACCACATTGCTGACATAAAGGATTTGTTCGAGAACTGTTGACACTACCTTGAGATTTAGAGCCTAGCGCCCTATCTTTGTTGTCATTTTTAAACTTAGGTATAGGAGAACTGGTTGAGTACGGAGCTGGAACTAATGATCTTGGGCAAAACTGGGAATGGTTACTGCCCTCTGACATAGGCTGATTTAAATTGAAGCTACCTATTCTAGCTCTGTTGTTCTACCTCTCTCTTTGAACTTAGCCTCTTCTATATACTGAGCATGGACCATGATTCTATATATGTCTATCTACTTAATCAACATCGATGTTCTATACTTATTAACCATACTATCTGACACTCCAGATACGAATTTGCTCATTCTGGACCTACTGTCTGCCACTACATGTAGATCATACCTGGCTACCTGAGTAAACTTGAGGGAATAATCCTTCATGCTCATACTGCCTTGACCGAGGTTGATGAACTCTACACCTTGGCTTCTCTTATCTCTAAGGGAAAGAATCTATCTAGGAAGGCAATAGCAAACTCTTTACACTCTAACGGCTCTGTATCTGTGCCCCTGTCTACCTTCCACCTCTTAAACCACGTATGAGATACATATTATAGCTAATAGGTAGCTAGCCCAGTACTTTCACTAGAAGTCACTCCCATGATATACACGACTTTCTGAACCCGATCGAGGAACTCTTGTAGATCCTCTTCTGGCTTAGATCCTGAGAATAGAGGAGGATTCATTCCAGTGAAGTACCAAATCCTGGCTGCAGCAGCATTGACCACTGGGTTGTCCTGAACAGCAGTTGTCCGTTCATTCTAAGCTAATACAAAATTGGCTAGAGTAGTAAATGCAGCTCTGAATTCTGCATGAGAGACATGCTCGTCTAAGGGATCTGCCGAAAGGGGCTGAGGTACTGACTGATTTTTGGTACTTCTTTAGTCAGTCTTTTTGGGAGGCATGTTCTGTAAATGAAAAGAAGAAATGGATTAGATTGAGAGTTTAACTTGAGATCACGCTCACTCGCGCGACATGAATACTGAAATAAGGGAAACTCTTCCTAAAACATCTCATATCCTCCTGACCGTAAGTGTGGCGTGCTATACACCTATTCACAAGACTCTATGTGATGCGACTTTCAGACTTTCTAGGACATTATTGAACCTTTGGCTCTGATACCAAGTTTGTAATGCCTCGAGTTTGTACCCCAGATGCTACACGGTGCTTACGACCTCGAAGGACCATAAGCTAACCTATGACAAATATCTGTTGTGAGCACTGAAAATATGATACTGTAATAATACAGAAAAATAGGTTGAATCCCATAAGGTTCAAAATCTATAATTACTAATAAAGTGTCTCAACTAAAATAACAATCTGTAAAATTGCATACTATTTAAACTCTAGCCTAAAAAACCTCTAACATAACTATCTAAAAGTGGATTTGATAGGATAATCCCCTAACTAACTCCATCTACTAAAATACTGAGTCTACTGAAATAATGAAATAAAAGAATATCCTCGATAGATGAGTACTCACTACTAAATCTGATATGCTGGTTGAATCTGAATTTATCTATATGTGGTCGGGAAACTAAGCATTCAAACTTATGATATGAGACATCAAGCACAAAGAAAGAGTATGCGTCAGTATGTGGAATGTACTAGTATGCTAGACGAGGTAAGGCTTAATGCAAGGATTCATATGCATGAAAAATAACTAACTGAATGAAATAAAGTAACTAAGCATGAGAGTACATAGAAAAATAATACTGCTGTAACTACTGAGTATGTAATACTGTGCATATACATGTATGTATACTATCACTGAGCTTTTCTGAAGCTGAGTACTGAGTAACTGATAATCTGAAGTTACTGATAACTGAGTTTCTGATACTGATTGACTTTATTTGACAGTATTGATTCTGTAGAATTAAACTAAGTTCTATTTTGAGATTGAAGCTAAAACTGTGGGAGGTAATCATCTAACCGACATACCACAAATAAGATAAGATAACTAAGTTGGGGTCCAATCTGTAACCCCAATTGGAACGGTGTCAGTACCGTGCCACAGGAAAAGACAACTAAAGAGATACCCTGATCTAGCAGATACTCTAATGAGAATGGTGGAACCCTCATCTGGTAGGTTAAAATACCTTATCAACCCTCAACTGGTAGGTTTGATGTCTCAACGTAAGCTGGATACGTAGATCCATAATGCAAGGATTGATTTTAAGGGTCACACCCTCTACTGGCAGGTGAGCCCCCATCCTTGGGTTCACTCAGTGCTAAATCCTAATCCCAACTAGAAGACACTGAATTGATTATATTAAACAGAACTGGACTAATACTAAGTTTACTAAGTTTTCCTGAGTTTTGTAACTAACTGAGTTCTTCTGAGTTTTGTAACTTACTGAGAGTACTACTGATCGTGACATGACTGATACTATTATGTAACTGATACTGTCTCTAGGTAAATAGCTAAATTGTCGGGTATTAAATGCCCCCAGGACTTGATAGCATGAAAAGTAAAGCATAGCATAATCTTGAAAACATAATAATGGCTACTTGATCACAATCTACTCATTGAGGTATTTTAGCAAACATTTGTAATGCATTTACTCATAGATTAATGGTGAATACATGCTATCATATTATGATGACACTATTTCATTCACATAGGCATTCTATCAAACACATGGGGAGCATGCTTAGATCATACAATAATCAACACACATAGTTATCATGGCTACATCAATCAACTTGTAATTGAAGGGTTCACCAAGAGGATCATGTAATTCAATACATATAATGATTAATTTCATGAAATCTTGTAATTTAATCATGGACAAAATCCAACAATAACATGATCACGAATTCAATTCAATCCAAACATGGAATTTCATAATTCAACAATCTTATAGTTTGAAAATGGATTCGTGGACTCGTTGGGTGAAAGGAACACATAGATGAACACCTAACATACTATTGAAGGTGCTTGAAGAAATTCTTGTGTTTTGACCTTGATTCTTAAAGCTAGGGTTTGTTTCCTTGAGAGAGAATGCTTTGATTTTGGGGAGAATTGAATAATGATGATGTGACTAGGTTAATTTAGGGTAATTTACGTGTCAAAGGCTGACTTGGGTCATGTAAAAAAATACTCAATTACCCCTGAAACAAATTTAAAAATTGCCACTAAAAATTCCCAATTTGGTCCCTTAGTGTGACACGCCACCATCGCACTATGCTACTGGAATTCCATAGGAAACTGTTTAAAAAAGGATGAATGGGAATTTGTCCTGTGACGTGATGCGGTACAATCGCGGAGCGCTAATGGAAATTGAAAAATGTGAAAATGAGCTATGGCACAATGCTCCGGTATTGTGGTACTTTACTGAAAACTAACAATTTCCATTTGTACATGCTCTGCGACGCGCTACTGGCCGAAATGACGGTGTTTAGTGAATGAAACATAAAATTGCCATAACTTATTACCCGATTATCAGATTTAGGCAAATTTTATATCATTGGAAAGATGACTGAATTTTCTACAAGATGGTAAGCTCTAAACTAAAAAATACTGAGTATTTCAAAAAAATTATATTGGATAACTCACGTACTTAGAGCTAAGTTATGCTTGAGGAATATGGGGTATTACAATATCTCCCCCTTGGGAGTATTCATCCTTGAATAAGACTGATTAAGTTGAGAAAAACTGATAGACTTAGTTGACACACCAAACATGCATATTGGATGCATGACTACATGACTGAACTACTGACAAACTGAGCTCTTTCACTGAACATACATATCTGATGCATGGAATACATGACTGAAGCTACTGATAAGCTGGTTTTTCATACTGAACATGCATATCTGATGCATGAGTACATGTCGGAACTGATTCATGAATGCATGACTAAATATGGAATAGTAAGGAATACCAAGTTTATAATTATATCTGAACATGAAACTGAGTAAATCTAAGGAAGACTATTACCTTAAGTTAAGTCTGAGTTTACGAAGAAGATGTGAGGATACTTGATCCGCATATCTGCTTCTACTTCCTAAGTAGCTCTCCCAACATACTGATTCCTCTAAAGAACTTTGACTAAGGGAACTGCTTTGTTCCTCAGTTTGTGAATCTGATGATCGAGGATCTGAACTGTAATCTCTTTATAAGAGAGATTATCCTAAATATTTATGTCCTCCAAGGGGACTATGACTGTTGGGTCACCAATGCATTTCTTTATCAAGGAGACGTGGAATACTGGATGTACTGAAGCTAGATCTGAAGGTAACTCGAGCTCATAAGCTACCTTTCTGAAATGACTGAGAATTCTGTAAGGATCGACATATCGGGGACTGAGCTTTCCCTTCTTGCCGAACCTCTTTACCCCCTTCATGGGAGACATTTTCAAGAACACAAACTCACCGATCTCAAACTCGAGATCTTTTCTCCTCATATCTATATATGATTTTTGTCGACTCTGTGCAGCCCTAAGCTATTTTTTAATTAACTGAACCTTCTCTAAGGCATCAAACACTAGATCAGGCCCTACTACTGCAGCCTCACCTAATTTGAACTAACCTATTAGAGATCTATATCTCTTACCATAGAGAGCTTCAAACAGAGCCATCTGAATACTGGAATGATAGATGTTATTGTATGCTAATTTGATCAAAGGAAAGTGGTCATCCCAACTGCCCTTAATTTCAACAATGTATGCTCTCAGTATATCTTTTAGAGTTTGAATGGTCCGTTCTACTTGATCATCTGTCTGAGGGTGGAAGGCTGTACTGAGATAAACTTGGGTACTAAGACCCTTTTAGAATGCATTCCAGAAATGAGAGATAAACTAGGTACCTCTATCTAAGATAATAGATACTGAGACTCCGTGTAACCTGACCAACTCTCTAATATAGAGTTTGGCGTAGTCCTCAGCTGAATAGGAAGTATGAACTGGTAATAAATAAGCTGATTTGGTCATCCTGTCTACAATAACCCAAATCAAATCATGCTAATGATGAGTCCTAGGCAAACCCATCACAAAGTCTTCCATTTGAGAATACTAAACTCCTGCATGGACCCACTAGGCTTCAGGTGATCAATCTTAACTTGTTGATAGGTAGAGCATTTAGCTACAAATTCTGTGATATCCCTCTTCATCCCACTCCACCATAGATCTCCCATAAATTACGGTACATCTTAGTGGCCCTTGGATGAATAGAGTAACACACACCATGCGCTTCTGCAAGAATTTGTTCCCTTAAGTCGTCTACACCAGGTACACATAGTCGACCCTGGCAACGCAAAACACCATCTTCCCCTTAGGAGAAAACCTCTACTTTCTGATCTCTAAATGACTCTTTCAGCTTAACTAGACTGGTATCTTTGTTCTGCTTTTCCTTTACCTCAGAAACTAGAGATGATTCTGAACTATTTTGAACCCACACACTACCTTCTGCTGAATCGACTAAGCGAACACCTAGTCGGGCAAGATGATGAACATCCTAGACTAACTTCTTCTTATCATCTTCAACATTAGTAACACTACCTATATAAAGTCTACTGAGAGAATCAGCCACTATATTAGCCTTGCCCGAATAATAAAGAATACTCATGTCATAATCTTTCAATAACTCTAACCACCTTCTCTGATGAAAATTTTAATCTTTCTAAGAAAAAATATACTGTAAGATCTTGTGATCTATGAAAACATCTACATGCACCCCATACAAATAGTGCCTCCAAATATTTAAGGTAAACACTACAGCTGCTAACTCAAGATCATGAGTTAGATAATTCTTCTTATGGGGCTTAAGCTATCTTGAGGCATAGGCTATGACCTTACCTCTCTGTATGAAAACACAACCCAAAACTACTTTGGATGTATCACAGTACACAATAAAACTATCTGTACCATTTGGTAGAGTCAAAATGGGGGCTGAGGTAAGACGAGTCTTCAATTCTTGAAAACTCTTCTCGCCGGAATCTGACCACTGAAACTGGACTTTCTCCTGAGTCAATATGGACCTGGGGAATGAAATAGACAAAAACCCTTCAAAAAAATGACGGTAATAGCTAGCTAAACCCAAGAAACTCCTGATATCTAATTGAAAGATAGTTCTAGGCTAGTTACTCACCGCCTCGATCTTATGAGTATCAACTCTAATGCCATCACTGAAAATAATATGACCAAGGAATGCTATTGACCTTAACCAAAATTCGTACTTACTAAATTTGGCGAATAACTGATGAGTTTTGAGAGTTTGAAGTATGATTCTTCAGTTATCTGCATGGTCATTCTCGCTACGAGAATAGACAAGATTGTCATAGATGAAGACTATGATGGAAATGTCTAAGTACTACTTGAACACTCAATTCATAAAGTCCATGAAAGCTTCTTGGGCATTAGAAAATAAAAAGACATGAATAGAAACTCAAAGTGACCATACAGGGTTTGGAAAGCTATTTTCGAAATGTCACTTTCTCTGACTCTAAGCTGATGATAGCCTGATCTGAGGTCTATTTCAGGAAAGTAACTAGCACCCTGAAGTTGGTCAAATAAGTCATCAATTCTAGGAAGTGGGTACTTATTCTTGATTATGACTTTTGTTCAAATGACAGTAGTCTGTACATATTCTGAGGGAACCGTCTTTCTTATGCTCGAATTAGACTGGTGCACCCCACAGGGAAACACCAGGTCTAATGAATCTCTAGGAGATCCTTTAACAGTTCCTTTAACTCCCTGAGTTCTGCTGGAGTCATTCTGTATGGCAGAATAGATATGGGCTAAGTATCTGGAAGAAGGTTTATTCTGAAGTCTATTTCCCTAATGGAAGGAACTTCAAAAAGATCTTTAGGAAACACATCTGAGAATTCATTTACTACTAGAACTTACTCAAGACTGGGAGTTTCTGAACTAGAGTCTTAGACTCGCACAAAATGATAGAAACACCCTTAGGATATTATTTTTCTCTCTCTAAGGTATGAAATCAACTGACCTTTAAGCACTGTAGTACTACCCCTCCATTCAAGGACAGGTTCATTTGGAAACTGAAAATGAACAGTTCTATTTCTATAATCAACTGAGGCATAGAATGAATGGAGCCAATCCATGCCAAGAATGAGGTCGAAAACTATCATCTCTTATTCTATTAAGTCTGTTGAAGTGAATTTTTGAGATATCATAATCGGACAGTTCCTGTATACTCATCGGGCTATGATAGATTGACCCACTAGGTAGAGACTAAGAATGGTTCTGATAAGACTTCAGGTTTAACTTTAAAGTCAACTGTTGTGTAAGGAGTTACGAAAGATAAAGAAGTTCCTGGATCTAATAAGGCATAAATATGTAAATGGAAGATCTATAATGTACCAATGACTATATTAGGAGAATTTTTCTAATCTTTTCTAGAGTGAAATGCATAAAGACTAATTAGGAGTTGCCCACTTGTGGTACTGGAAGCGGTACCCTACTAATTCGGGTGACCGGACTAAGATGAAGGATGATTATACGGACCATGAAAACCTGAATGAGGACAATCCCTGACTTTATACCCAAAACAAACATCACTACCAGCTCTGCAGATACCCTGGTGGTTTCTGCTACATTGCTGATATAGAGGATTTGTTCGGGCACTGCTAACACTATCCTAAGATTTAGAGCCTGGTGCCCTATCTTTGTTGCCATTTTTGAACTTAGGTACTAGGGCACTGGTTGAGGATAGAGCTGGAACTAAAGACCTTGGGTGAAACTGGGAATGATTACTGCCCTCTGACTTAGGCTGATTAAAATTAAAGCTACCTATTATAGCTCTGTTTTTCTGTCTTTCTCTCTCTCTCTCTCTCTCTCTGATCTTAGCCTTTTATGTCTACTAAGAATGGACCATGAGTCTGGATATTTCCATCTCCTTAATCAACATTGCTATTCTGCACTTCTTAATCATACTATCTGACACCCTAGATATAAACTTGCTCATTCAGGACCTATTATTTTCCACTACATATGGAGCATACCTGGATAACTGAGTAAACTCTAGGGAATACTCCTTCACACTCATACTTCCTTGCCTTAGGTTGATGAACTCTAACACCTTGGCTTCTTTCAGCTCTAAGGGAAAGAATATATCTAGGAAGGGAGTAGCAAACTTCTTCTACTCTAAGGGCTCTGCATCTGTACCCCTTTCTACCTTCCACTACTTAAACCACATATGAGCTATATCTTGTAGCTTATAGGTAGCTAGCTCAGCACTCTCACTGAAAGTCACTCCCATGATATCCGTAACTTTCTAAACCTGATCGAGGAACTCCTATGGATCCTTTTCTGGCTTAGATCCTGAGAATAGAAAAGGATTCATTCGAGTGAAGTACCAAATCCTGGATGCAGCCATATTGGCCATTGGGTTGTCCTGAAAAACCATTGGTCGCTCATTTTGAGCTACTATGGAATTAGCTAGAGTAGTGAATGTAGCTCTGAATTCCGCATGGGAGACATGCTCATCCATGGGATCTGCCTGAACGGGCTGAGGTGCTGACTCATTTCCTATTCTTCTTTTATTAGTCTTTTTGGAAGGCATGTTCTGTAAATGAAAGGAAGAAATAGATTAGACTGATAGTTTAACTTGAGCTCATGCTCACTCGCATGACATGAATACTAAAAATGGGAAAACTTTTCCTAAAATATCTCATATCCTCCTGTCCAAAAGTGTGGCACGCTACACACCCATGCACAAGATTCTACGTGATGGGCTTTTAGACTTCCTAGGGTACTGTTGAACCTTAGGCTCTAATACCATGTAACACCCCGAGTCTGTGCCCTGGATGCTGCACGGTGCTTACAACCCCGAAGGACCATAAGCTAACCCATGACTGATATTTGCTATGAGCACTGAAAATATGATACTATAATAATGCAAAAAAATAGGTTGAAATGCCATAAGATTAAAAATCTATAATTACTAATAAAGTGTATCAACTGAAATAATAATTAGTAAAACTAAAAAGTGACTGAACTCTAGTCTGAAAAGCCTCTAACTGAACTGTCTGAAAGTGAAGTTGATGGGATAATCCCCCAACTAACTCCATCTACTAAAATATTGAGTCTACTAAAATAATGAAATAAAAGAATATCTTCGATAGATCAGGAATCACTACTAAATCTGATATGCTGGCTGAATCTGAATCTGTCTATACACAATCAGGAACCTGAGCATCCGAACCTATGATATGAGACATCATAGCGTAAAGAAAGAGTATGCATCAGTACGTAGAATATAATGGTATGCTAGACCAAGTAAGGCTGAATGCAAGGGATCCTATGCATGAAAAAATAACTAACTGAATGATATAGAGTAACTGAACATGAGAGTACTTGAAAAAATGATACTGTTATAACTACTGATTATGTAATACTGTGCATATACGTGCATGTATATTGTAACTTAGCTTTCTAAAGCTGAGTACTGAGTTCTAATAATGAGTAACTGATAATCAAAAGTTACTGAAAAATGAATTTCTGATACTGATTGACTGTATTTGACAGTCCTAATTCTGTAGAACTGAATTGAGTTCTATTCTAAGATTGAAACTGAAACTGTTGGAGGTAATCATCTAACCAACATGCTATAAATAAGATAAGATAACTAAGCTCGGGTCCAATCTGTAACCCCAATTTGAAGGGTGTCAGTACCGTGCCATGGGTAAAGACAATTGAAGAGATACCCTCATCTGGCAAGTACTCTAATGAAAATGGTAGAACCCTCATCTAGCAGGTTAAAACACCTCATCAACCCTCAACTGGAAGGTTTGATATCTCAAACTATGCTGGCTACTGGAAGGTGAGCCCCCATCCTTGGGTTCACTCAGTGCTGAATCCTACTCCCAACTAAAAGACACTAAACTGATTATACTGAACTGAATTAGACTGATACTGAATTTATTGAGTTTTTTCGAGCTCTGAGTTCTGTAACTGACCGAGTTGTACTAAGTTTTATAACTGACAGAGAGTACTACTGATCGTGACATGATTGATACTATTTTGTAACTGACACTGGCTCTAGGTAAATAGCTATATTGCCGAGTATTAAATACCCCAGGATTAGATAGCATAAAAATTAAAGCATAGCATAATCTTGAAAACATAATAATGGGTACTTGATCACGATCCACTCATTGAGGCATTTTAGCAAACACTTGTAATGCATTTACTCATACATGAATGGAGAATACATGCTATCATGTTATAATGGCACTATTTCATTCACATGGGCATTCTATCAAACACATGGAGAGCATTCTTAGATCATACAACAATCAACACACATAGTTATCATGGCTAGATCGATCAACTTGTAATTGAAGGGTTTATCAAGAGGATCATATAATTCAACACATATAATGATTAATTTTATGAAATCTTGTAATTTAATCATGGAAAAAATCCAACAATAACATGATCATGAATTCAATTCAATTCAAATATGAAAGTTCATAATTCAATAATCTTGTAGTTTGAAAATGGATTCATGGACTCTATGGGTGAGAGTAACCCATAGATGAACACCTAACATACTCTTGAAGGTGCTTGAGGAAATTCTTGAGTTTTGACCTTGATTTTTGAAGCTAGGGTTTGTTTCCTTGAGAGAGAATGCTTTGATTTTGGGGAAAATTGAAGAATAATGATATAGCTAGGTTAATTTGGGGTAATTTACGTGTTAAAGGCTGACTTAGGTCATGAAAAAAAAATACTCAATTACCCCTAGAACAGATTTAAAAATCATCACTAAAAATTCCCAATTTGGGCCCTTGGCGCGGTGCGCCACCATCGTGCCATGCTACTGGAATTCCACAGAAAACTATTTAAAAATGGATGAATGAGAATTTGGCTTGTAACGTGATGCAGTACAATCACGGAGCGCCACTGGAAATTGACAAATGTGAAAATAAGTTGTGCCGCGATGCGTCAGTATCGCGGTACCTTACTAAAAACTGACAATTGCCATCTGGACATGCACTACGATGCACTACTAGCATAAATGACGGTGTTTAGCGACTGAAACTTTAAATTGCCATAACTTCTTACCCGATTATCAATTTAGGCGAATTTTATATCATTGGAAAACTGACTAAATTTCCTACAAGATGATAAGCTCTAAACTAAAAATACTGAGTATTTCAAAAGTTTTATATTGTATAGCTCATGTAGTTAGAGCTAAGTTAAGCTTAAGGAATGCGGGGAATTACAATAGAGCCAGGTTTGCGGCCAGGGCCCCATCTCGGGTCATAACAGAATGGTTTCAAAGCTGCTTGTATGTCAGACCCGTTAATACGGGCCAGATTTCAAACTGAGTGTAGGCAAATCCTGGTAAGGTGGGGAAAATCTCATTCCTAAGTATAGATGAATCCCATTCGGTGGGGCAAACCTCAGCAAGGACGTAGAGTCCATAAGGGGGGTGTATGTAACACCCCAACTTAGGAAGGTGCCCCACATTGCCAAAACACAGGAGGGATGCCAGCTATATAAGTAAGCAATCCTTACTCCCTAGTGACGCGTTTTAAAGCCGTGCAGTCCTGGTCCCAAAGCAAATAATATCACTAGTGGGTTGGAGAGTTACAGGGGTTTCTCAGGCCTTGATGGTTCGGGATGAAAATGACCTTAAATCTTAGTGTACTAACTCCTAATAAAATTTTTTGGGATTCAGAAATGGAAGAAATCATTTTATCTACTAACTTAGGATAAAGAGTCTCACATCAGCAAAACACAAGAGGTATACTGGGTATATAAGTAAGAAAGCCTTACTCCCTAGCGATGTATTTTAAAGCCATGCGGGCCTGGTCCCAAAGAGGATAATATCACTAGTGGATTGGGGAGTTACAGGGGTCTGTCGAGCCTTGATGGTTTGGGATGCCTATCACGGCCAGGGCCAGAGCTTAGGTCGTGACACCTAGCCCATCAAATTTTGTAACACCCCAAAATCTAAGTTCTCGGGATGTCACACGATGCTCCAAACTATAAGTAGTCCTAAGCTAACCCTGGCTGCTTTTTACTAAGTATGAATCTCAAAATAGGGGCTATAAATGTAAAATTATAATAAATATGGAAAAATGTCTAAAGTGTCTGAGTAAATCTAAACAAATACTAATCTCATCAGTCTGATAAAAAAATACTAAAAATCTAAATACTAAAACTGAAATCTAAAACTGAATCTAGTAGTCCAACAAGCCTCTATTGACTGAATCTAGAGAGTCACTGGGACAAGCCCCAACTGCCTCAAACTGTCTGAAATAAAAGTGAAGTCATCTACTAATAAAATAGAAATCTGAATAGCTAGGTCCTTGAACTATGAGGACTTACCAGCTGCAGAGATGTAGGTGGGATGCTCAAAAATCACTAACGCTGCTGAGACTAAGCACCTGAACCTACATTATGAGACAATGTACCATATAGACGTATATGTGGATCACTACTTTAAGGATGTACTTAGTATATGGGGGTGCAATGCATAAGTAAAACATCATCTCATAATCATCATTTGTAAAACAATGCATGCTAAATGTAAATGACTCACATAAGATGGAACATCTGAAATACTGAAATATGTAGCAATGAGAAGCGAAACATACTTTATAAATCTTGTGAGCCATAACATGTAGTTCTAAAACTGTACTTGTATCCTCTCTTTGAATCATACTATCTAAGCGTAGAAAGGACTCACTCTAAAATCTGAAATCTTAAATTTGTAGCAATTATCTTTTCTGTAAAACATAATCTGAATAAGACTGTGACCCTTTACACTTAGTTTTCTAAAAGCTTTTCTGTTCTTCTTTTACCACTAAGAAAAATACTTTATTTTTTATCTGGAGGGTTTAGAAATTTGAAAACTTATTCTACATGGGAGGTTCTTCTAACTGACATAAACCATGTGAGAATTTATGGATTTTAATGTTCTTGTCCCCCTAAGGAGGAATCCTCATGTTGGGGAGAGAAGTCATACTCTTGCCAGGGAGTATAACCTATTTGAGTATCCACGTAGAAGTGGGAACAAATTTGAATCCTATATTGGCACGTAGTTCTAGGGTATGGGACTATAGTAACGTACTATCTCAGTGCTAAATACTACTCCTATTAAATCTGTATGCTCATTCTCATGGAAATTCACTTTTAAAATAGTATAGTGGTTTACAATGAAAACCCATTATATATCTGTAAACTGTAATCTAAATCTGTAAAGTGCATTTCATATTTATTCTAAGACCAAAAGGTCAAATCTTTAACAATAATCTGAAAAGAATCTAGTCATAAAGTGCTCACAACACAATCAATCTTGAAATAATCAATACTCATTAGGGCTTGATGACCCATGCTTCAAACTCATGTAAAACCATTGCAAAACATCATTCTCAATATGCTTCTTGAAAATACTTCAATGATATCAAAATAATAAAATCCAGAATCTCAATATCATGATTAAAATAAATTGGAAAAATCTAGAAAATCGCATTATACGCATAATTATAAGAAAATAGTCGTGTAATTCAACATTCAATCACTTGAAATCTCATAATCTCATAAATAGCAATATTGGCCATAAACCCTAACTTAAATTACATGGAAAATCAAATAAAATTTAGTAAAATTGGAATTAAAATAAGTTTTGTGCACAAAGATGAAAGGAGTATCCTTGTTCATAAACCCACTTACCTCAATTGATGAACTAGATGCTAAAACTTGAATCTTGAATCTCTATTGATGCTTTGAAGATGAATTCTTAGAGTTCTTGTATTGGGAATCCTTAATCTTGAATTTCCTTGGAGAATTAGTGGAAGAGTAGGGTTTCTTGGAGAAGGATCTTTGATGATCTAGGGTTTTCTTTTGAGATAAAAGTGATGAAATAAACATAAAGTTCTTTGGAATATGCTTAATGATGTGTTTTGGACGGATTGGGGTCCTGGGGATTGACCAAAATACCCCTACTAAACTTTAAATCTAAATTGGAAATCAACCAAAAATTTTAATTTACTGGGCCACCATGACGCGCCACTATTACGGTGGCTCTCTAGAAAAGGACGAGCGGGAACTGGTATTCATCGCGACGCGCCACAATCGCGGTGCCCCTTGGATTGCCATTTTTGTCTTTGGCGCGATGCGCCAAAATTATGGAATCTCACTGGAATGGGACAATTGGGAAAATGGGATTCTCCACGATGCGAGGCTATCGAGGAGGGCCACTGGAATTTGATAATTGCAGATTTTGACTTCTCCACGGCGCACTGAGTGCCCAGGTGGCACACTATCAACTTAAAAATGCCATAACTCTTTCACCGAGTGCCGTATTTGGGAGAATCTTATATTATTGGAAGGATTATTAAATTTTTCACACAATGGGAGGTATAATGTTAGACCCTGTGAAATATTTAGCTCGATTCAGCCCTTTGAAACTCGTTAAGGGGTCCCAGACATAGAAAATTTTGCTAAGTATTTAAACTTAGTGTTATTTTAGTCTTCGCAAGCTGGAAACTCTATTTTGCGGCCTCTATGGCCTTAAAATGTTAATATTTAGGTTGATTCATGATCAGGAATGTCAGTAAGTGTCCCCAAATGAGTTTTAGATTTTTTGGACCTTGTTTGAACCACGTTATCCAAAATAGTATATCGACATGATCTCGACGTGGCACAACGACCATCGCGTCAATCAATATTTTTCCTAGGCTCACAGTGGTAAATTAGAGTGAACCAACACGGACTCAATGCGGTGCGTTGGCTTTCGCATCGATGCCAACGACGCGGCGCGTCGTCCTATGCTTTGATTGTCCAGTTTTTAATCATTAAAAGTCGTGTCCTTGGAGGTATCTGGGTATTTTCCCCACCCCTATTCAGCCCTAAAACACGAGATTCAGCCCTCATTGAGCAAAATATACTTATTTTTTCTCAAATTGCTCAAGAACAAGAACCCTAGGTGATTTAATTTC
Organism: Capsicum annuum; assembly: GCF_002878395.1. Classification (NCBI taxonomy): domain Eukaryota; kingdom Viridiplantae; phylum Streptophyta; class Magnoliopsida; order Solanales; family Solanaceae; genus Capsicum; species Capsicum annuum. The sequence goes on from NW_025887611.1 coordinate 36,111, forward strand.
AAGGCGAAGGATCAAGATTTCACCATTGTTCTTTAGGAATTTAGCAACCAAAGTATGTCAAGTGTTCATCCAAGGGTTTCCTTCCACCCTTGGAGTTATAGAACCCTTTTTTACTATAAGTTTATGGGTTTTGATGAATTTCATGGTTGAATTTAAATATGTTCATGATTACCATGTTAATAGGGATTCTAATTCATGATTTACTACAAGATTCACGTGGAATTGATTGATATGTGCATAGATTATGTTCTTTAAGTGTTTGATGAATTGTCTATGTTAGTTAAATAGTGAAATTATATCATGTTAGCCTATATTCAAGTTCATATCATGCAAGTGTTTTCTAGAATGTCCCAAATGAATGTACGATGATCAAGTACTTAGCTATCATGTTTTAAGATTGTGCCATGTCTTATGATTTATGTTATTGAGTCCTGGAGGTATTTAATACTCGACAATTTAGCTGATTACCTAGATTCATGGTCAGTTACAAAATAGTACTAGTAATTTCACAATCAGTAAAATTCATCCAGTTACAAAACTCAGGAAAATTCAGTAGTACTCAGTCAATTAAAAATATTCAATAGTATTCTGTCAGTCCACAAAATCCAGTGAAATCAATTCAGTTTAGTTATACAGAACGATCAGTAATAGTTTATTCCATCCTAGAACAGTTTAGAATTCAATTTAATTTTGATTCAGTTGGGAGTAGGATTCAACACTGAGTGAACCCAGAGATAGGGATTCACCTTCTAGTAGAGGGTGTGATCCTTAGAAGCAATCCTTGTGTTCTAGAACTACATAGCCAGCGTAGGTTGAGACATCAACCTGTCTGTTGAGGTTCGATAAGGTGATCTACCTACTAGTTGAGAGTACCATCGTTCTCATTCAGGGCACCTACTAGATGAGGGTGACTCAGCTCATCTTTACCCGTGGCATGGTATTGATACCCTTACAGCTGAGGTTACAAGTTAGACACCAATTAGTTCAGAAAAGGGTATGTCAGTTAGATGATTAATTCACACAGTCTCAGTTTCAATTCCAGTCTTAGTATAGAACTCAGTTCAATTTTACAGAAAATCAGGACTGGCAGATATAGTCACTCAGCTCAGAACAAAACTCAATATAGTTCTACATAATAAAAATTGTCAGATACATTCATTCGGTTATCAGTAATATAGTATCAAAAACTTAGATATCAGTATATCAGTATCCAGACTCAGTACCCACTATTTTCATGATCTCAATTACAGTATACGTATTTATGCATGTACTCTCACTAGGTTATATTCATGTCATTCAGTCAGTATTGTTCATGCATATGAACCCATGCATCTCAGCCTACCTCACTTAGCATACCAGTACATTCAAAGTACTGACACATACTTTTCTCTTACGCTATGATGTCTTATATCATAGGTTCAGACGCACGGGCTCTCGAGCACCCTTAGTAGTTTAGATCCTCAGCAGTCAGAGTTAGCGGTGAGTCCTCATAGTTTGAGGACATGATTATTATTTTAGTAGTTCAGCTTATTTCAGTAGTTCAGAGTTAGTTGGGTGCATGCCCCATCAACTCCACATTTTAGATAGTATAGAGTCTTTTCAGATTGGAGTATTTTTAGATAGATATTTTCAGATTTTGTATTTGTTATACGCAATTTTATCATAGTATTAAATCTTATGGAATGTTTTCTACCTAACTTTTGCATATTACAGTATTATTATTCAGTATTGCAGCAGGTACCAGTCATGGGTTAGCTTATGGTCCTTTGGGATTATGAGCACCGTGTAGCGTCCGGGGTACAGACTCAGGGCATTACAAACTTGGTATCAGAGCTAAAAGTTCAACAAATTCCTAGGAAGTCTGAAAGCCGCATCTAGTAGAGTCTTATGCATGGGTGTGTAGCGCTCCACACTTATGGAAAAAAGGCTATGAGGTTTTTAGGAAAAGTTTCCCTTCTTTTAGTATTCATGTCATGCGAGCGAGCATGATCTCTAGTTTAAAAAAACTCTCTGTCTAATCCAAGTTTATCTTTTATTTATAGAATATGCCTCCAAAGAGGACTAAGGGAAGAGGAATGGGAGACCATCCAGAACCTAGCCCATCCAGCCAGATCCTCTGGACGAACACATCTCCCACGCTGAATTCAGAGCAACTTTCACCATCGTAGCTCATTCTGTGGTAGCCCAAAATGAACACCCAACTACTATTCTGGCCAACCCAGTGGCCAATACTGATGTAGCTAGAATTCAGGATTTCACCTGAATGAACCCTCCATCTATCATCAGGTCAAATCCAGATGAGAACCCTCAAGAATTTCTTGATCAAGTACAAAAAGTTACATATAATATAGGAGTGACTGCTATTGAGAGCGTTGAGTTGGCCACATAGCAGTTGCTGGATATGGCTCACTCATAGTTCAAATAGTAGAAAACAGAGAGGGCCACAGATACAGGACCCATAAAATGGGTGGAGTTTGCCACTGCTTTTCTGGATAGGTTCTTCCCACTGGAGTTAAGGGAAGCTAAGGTTTTAGAATTTATTAATTTGAAACAGGGCAACATGATAGTGAAAGAGTATTCTCTTAAGTTTACTCACTTAGTAAGGTATGCTCCTCATGTAGTAGAAGATAGCATATTCAGGATGAGTAAGTTTGTGTCAGGGGTGTCTAGAAGCATGGTCAAGGAGTGTAGGACCGCAATGCTGATTAAGGAGATGGACATATCTAGGATCATGGTCTATGATCAGCAGATACGAGAGGCTAAGAATAGAGAGAAGGATAGGGAGAATAAGAGAGCAAGAATAGGTAGCTTCAACTTTGCTCAGCCTAAGTGAGAGGGTGGTAATCGTTCTCAGTTCTTCCTGAAATCCTTAGTTCCAACTTCGTCCTAGCTAGTGCTTCAGTGCCAAAATTCAAAGATGACAATAGAGATAGGGCACCAGGCCCTAAACCGCAGGGTAGTGTCAACAGTGCCCGAACCAATCTCCTTTGTCAGAAATAAAGCAGAAGCCACCAGGGTATCTGCAGAACAGCCAGCAATGTGTGTTTTCTGTGTGGCAATCCAGGATACAGAGTCAGAGATTATCCCCAGTCAGGTTCTCAGGGTCAGTATACCATTCCTTCGATCAGTCCAATCACCCAAATCAGTAGGGTACCGCTTCCAGTGCCACCAGTGGGTAGCGCCCAAACAGACTCTATGCTCTTCAGTACCAAAAAGATCAAGAAAGTTCTCCTGATGTGGTCACTGGTACATTACAAGTTTATCATTTACATGTTTATGCTTTGCTAGATCCAGGAGCTTCTTTGTCCTTTGTTACTCTATATATAGCCATTAATTTCAAAGTTAGTCCTGAAATTCTAGTAAAGCCTTTCTCAGTCTCTACCCCAGTGGGTAAATCTTTCTTAGCCAAGCGGGTATACAGATATTGTCCGATTATGATATCTCAGAAAGTCACTTCAGCAGAATTAGTTGAATTAGAGATGACTGATTTTGATGTCATTCTCGGCATGGCTTGGTTTCATTCCTGCTATGCCTCAGTCGACTATAGAAACAGAATTTTCTAGTTTTAGTTTTTGAATGAGCCCATCCTAGAGTAGAGGGGTAGTACTTCAGCACTTAGGGGTCAGCTTATTTCTTATCTTCGGGAGAGAAAAATAATATATAAGGGATGTATCTACCATCTCATTCGAGTCCAAGACTCTAGTTCAGAAACCCCTACTCATGATTCAGTATCAATAGCATGTGAATTCCCATATGTGCTTCCCAAAGATCTTCCCGGAGTTCCTTCCGAAAGGGAAATTGACGTCGAAATAGACCTTCTTCTAGATACTCATCCCATCTCTTTTCTGCCATACAGAATGGCTCTAGCAGAACTCAGAGAATTAAAAGAACAATTGAAAGATCTCCTTGATAAGGAATTCATCAGACCCAGTATTTCCCTGTGAGGAGAACTAGTTCTATTTGTGCTCAAGAAAGATGGTTCTCTCATAATATGTATTGACTACCGTCAGCTAAATAAAGTCACAGTCAAGAACAAGTATCCCCTTTCCATAATTGATGACTTGTTTGACCAACTTCAGGGTGCTAGTTACTTCTCTAAGATAGACCTCGGATCAGGCTATCATCATCTCAAAGTCAGGGAATATGACATCCAAAAAATAGCTTACGGAACTAGGTATGGTTACTTCAAATTGTTAGTCATGTCCTTTGGTCTTACCAATGCCCCAGCAGCTTTCATAGACTTGATGAATCGAGTGTTCAAGTAATATTTGGACATGTTCATCATAGTCTTCATAGATGCCATTCTTGTCTACTCCCGCAGTGAGCATGATCATGCAGACCAACTCAAATAGTACTACAGACTCTTAAAAACCATAAACTATTCGCCAAATTCAATAAGTGTGAATTTTGAATAAGGTCACTAGCTTTCCTGGACCATATCATTTCTGGAGATGGCATTAGAGTTGATCCCCAAAAGACCAAAGCAGTGAGAAACTGGCCCAGGCCCATCTCTCCATCAGATATCAAGAGTTTCTTGGGCTTGGCCAGCTATTATCGATGTTTTGTTGAGGGATTTCCATATATTGCATCTCCTATGTCTAGATTGACTCAGAAGAAAGTCAAATTCAAGTGGTCAGATTTTTGTGAGAAGAGTTTTTAGGAGTTGAAGACTCGACTCACTACAACTCTAGTTTTGACCCTACCAGATGGTTCAGACGGGTTTGTTGTGTATTATAATGCTTCCAGAGTTGGTTTGGGGTGTGTTTTGATGCAGAAAGGTAAGGTCATAGCCTACGTCTTCAGACAGCTTAAACCCCATGAAAAGAACTATCCTACTCATGAACTTGAGTTAGCAGCAGTAGTTTTTGCCTTAAAGATTTAGAGGCACTATTTGTATAGTGTGCACGTTGATGTGTTCACAGGCCACAAGAGCCTACAATATGTGTTCTCTTAGAAAGATCTCAACCTCCATCATAGAAGGTGGTTGGAGTTGTTGAAAGACTACGATATGAGCATCCTGTATCATCCGAGTAAAGCCAATGTAGTGGCTGATGCTCTCAGTAGGATATATATGGGAAACGTTGCACATGTGGAGGATGGTAAGAAGATGTTATCTCAGTAAATTCATTAGCTTGCCTAACTAGGTGTTCGTTTAGTCGATTCAGCAAAAGGTAGTGTATGGGTGTAGAGTAGTTTAGAATCATCCCTGGGTTTTAAGGTAAAGGAAAAGCAGGATAGAGATCCCAGTCTAGCCAAGTTAAAGGAATCAATCAGAGATCAGAAGGAAGAGGTTTTCTCCCAAGGGGTTGATGGTGTGTTGCGCTGCCAGGGTCAGCTATGTGTGCCAGGTGTAGATGACTTGAGATGGAGAATTCTTGTAGAAGCGCATGGTGTGCACTACTCTATTCATCCAGGGGCCACTAAGATATACTGTGATTTACAGGAGATCTATTGGTGAAGTAGGATGTAGAGAGATATTATAGAGTTTATAGCTAAGTGCTCAACATGTCAACAAGTTAAGATTGAGCATCAGAAGCCTAGTGGGTCCATGTAGGAGTTTAGTATTCCCACTTAGAAGTGGGAAGAAGTGAACATAGATTTTGTGATGAGTTTGCCTCGTACTCGTTGCCAGCATGATTCAATTTGGGTCATCATAGATAGGATGACCAAATCAGCTCATTTCCTACTAGTCCATACCTCTTATTCAGCTGAGGATATGCCAAATTCTATATCAGGGAGTTGGTCAAGTTGGACGGTGTTTCGTTGTCCATTATTTCAAACAGAAGTATGCAGTTCACCTCTTATTTCTGGAAGGCATTCTAAAAGGGTCTTGGTACCTAATTTTACCTTAGTACAACCTTTCATCCCCAGATAGATGGTCAGGCAGAGAGGACCATCCATACTTTAGAGGATATACTGCAAGCGTGTGCGATTGACTTTAAAGGTTGTTGGGATGACCACTTGCCTTTGATTGAGTTCGCATATAACAACAGCTATCATTCCAGCATTCAGATAGCTCCGTTTGAGGCACTTTATGGGAGGAGGTGTAGATCTCCCATTGGTTGGTTCAAAGTGGGTGAGGCCATAGTGGTAGGGCCTAACTTGGAGTTCGACACCTTAGAGTAAGTTCAGTTGATCAAGAAAAGTCTTAAGACAGCTCAGAGCCGACAGAAATTGTATGCAGAAAGCATCTCAAGTTTGAGATTAGTGATTTTATGTATTTGAAAATCTCTCCTATGAAAGGAGTGAAGAGGTTTGGCAAGAAGGGGAAACTCAGTCCTCGATATGTCGGTCCTTACCAAATTCTCAGCCATTTCAAAAAGGTAGCTTACAAGCTCGAGTTGCCTTCAGACTTAGCTTTAGTGCACCCAGTGTTCCATGTCTTCTTACTTAAGAAATAAATAGGTGACTTGGCAGTCGTTGTCCCTATACAGGGCATAGATATTTAGAACAACCTCTCCTATGAGGATATTCCAATCGGAATCCTTGATTTTCAGACTCACAGACTGGGGAACAAAGAGGTCCCTCTAGTCAAAGTTCTTTGGCAAAATCAGTCCATTGAGGGAGCTACTTGGGAGGCAGAAGCAGATATACGGACCAAGTATCCTCACCTTTTTTCCAAAAACTAAGATTCAGTCCAAGGTAACAGTGTTCCTTTGAATTTACTCAGTCTCATGTTCAGATTTTGCTACCAACTTGGTATTAATTAATGTTGCATACTCAGTCATGCATTCACGAATCAATTTAGTTATGTACTCATGCATCAGACATGCATGTTTAGTGTATAAACTCAGCTTATCAGTAATTCTAGTCATGCATTTATGAATCATGTTTAGCTATGTACTCATGCATCAGATATGCATATTCAGTATGATAATTCAGTATATCAGTAATTTCAGTCATGAAGTCATGCTTCAGTTGTGCATGTCCAGTGTCTAAATTTAGTCTATCAGTATTCTCAGTTTAATCAGTCTCATTCAAGGATGACTGTTCCCAAGGGGGAGATATCGTAAGACCCCGCGAAATCCTTAGCTCGATTCACGCCTTTGAAACTCGTTAAGGGGTCCCAGACTTAGAAAAATTTGCTAGGTATTTAAACTTAGTGTTATTTTAGCCTTCGTAAGTTGGTAACTCTATTTTGCAGCCTCTATGGCCTTAAAATGTCAATCTTTAGGTTGATTTATGATAAGAAATGTCAATAGGTGTCCCTGGATGAGTTTTGGATTTTTTGGACCTCATTTGAACCACGTTATCCAAAATAGTGTAACGACGTAATCTCAATGCGGTGCGGCGGCCATCGCGTCGATGAATATTTTTTCTTGGCTCCCAAGGGCAATTTCTAGTGAACCGACACGGCGTGTTGGATATCGCGTCGATGCCAACGATGCGGCGCATCATCCTGCCCATCGACAGCCCAATTTTCAGTCATTAAAAGCCATATCCTTGGGGGTATTTGGGTCTTTTTTCCATCCTTATTCAGCCCTAAAGCACGAGATTCAGAACTCATTGAGCAAAATATACTTATTTTCTCTCAAACTACTCAAGAACAAGAACCCTAGGTGTTTTAATTTCAAGGCCAAGGCTCAAGATTTCCACCATTGTTCTTTAGGAATTTAGCAACCAAGGTATGTCAAGTGTTCATCCAAGGATTCCCTACCACCCTTGGAGTTCAAGAACCTCTTTTACTACAAGTTTATGTGTTTTGATGAATTTCATGGTTGAATTTGAATGTGTTCATGATTTCCACGTTAATGGTGATTCTAGTTCATGATTTACTACAAAATTTATGTGGAATTGATTGATATGTATGCATTATCATGTGAAATCATATTGAAACCCTTGAAGTTGTAAATATGGAATTGAACTATGATGCTTACATGTTGTTTTAGTGTCATATGCATAGATTATGTTCTTCAAGTCTTTGATGAATTGTCTATGTGAGTTGAATAGTGAAACTATATCATGTTAGCCTATAAGTGTTTGCTATAATTTCCCAAATGAATGCACGATGATCAAGTACTTAGCTATCATGTTACAAGATTATGCCATGTCTTATGATTTATGCTATCGAATTTTGGGGGTATTTAATACCCGACAATTTAGCTGATTACCTAGAGTCATGGCCAGTTATAGAATAGTATCGGTCACTTCACGAATAGTAGAATTCAGCCAGTTATAGAACTCAGGAAAACTCAGTAGTACTCAGTCAGTTAACAAAATTTAGTAATATTTCGTAAGTCCACGGAAGCCAGTGACCTCAGTTAAGTTCAGTTATAAAGAACAATCAGTAACAGTTCAGTCCAGCCTAGAATAGTTTAGAATTTAATTCAGTGTCTATTCAGTTGGGAGTATAATTCAGTACCGAGTGAACCCAGGGATGGGGACTCACTTGCCAGTAGAGGGTGTGATCCTTAGAAGCAATCCATGTGGTCCAGAACTACGTAGCTAGCGTAGGTTGAGACATCAACCTGTCAGTTGAGTGTTGATGAGGTGATCTGCCTGCCAGTTGAGGGTACCACCGTTCTTATTCAGGGCACCTGCCAGATGAAGGTGACTCAACTTGTCTTTACTCGTGGCGCGGTACTTCCACCCTTCCAGTCGGGATTGCAGGTTAGACCCCAATCAGTTCATAGAGAGACATGTCAGTTAGATGATTACTTTCCACAGTCTCAATTTCAGCTCCACTCTCAGTATAGAATCAGTTCAGTTCTTCAAAAAATTAGGACTGTCAGATATAGTCACTCAGCTCAGAACGGAACTCATATAGTTCCATAGAATCAAGACTGTCAGATCAGTCATTCAATTATCAGTAATACAGCATCAGAAACTCAGATATCAGTAAATCAGTATCCAAACTCAGTATCCAGTCTTCTCATGATCTCAGTTACAGTATACGTATTTATGTATGTACTCTCACTCAGTAATATTCATGTCATTCAGTCAGTATTGTTCATGCATATGAACCCATGCATCTCAGCCTACCTCACTTAGCATACTAGTACATTTAAAGTACTGATGCACACTTTTCTCTTATGATATGATGTATTATATCATAGGTTCAGACGCACGGGATCCCGAGCACCCTTAGCAGTTTAGATCCTCAGCAGTCAGAGTTAGCGGTGAGTCCTCATAGTTCGAGGACATGATTATTATTTCAGTAGTTCAGCTTATTTCAGCAGTTCGAAGTTAGTTAGGGGCTTGTCCTATCAACTCCATACTTCAGCAGTTTAGATACTTTTTAGACTAGAGTATTTTCAGACAGATGTTTCAGATTTGGTATTTGTTATACCGTATTCAGTTTTATTACAGTATTGAACCTTATGGCATGTTTTTTACCTAATTTCCTCATATTATAGTATTATTATTCAGTTATTGTAGCAGGTACCAGTCATGGGTTAGCTTGTGATCCTTCGGGATTATAAGTGCCATGTAGCGTTCGGGGTACAGACTCAGGGTGTTATATCTAAATCTAGAAATTTTCACACAAAATAATTATTCTTCATTGTGGAAGCTATACCTTAACATTCTATGGACGAATTTTAGCTTAAAAAGGTATGGGGTATTACAGTATCTCCCCCTTGGGAACATTCGTCTTCGAATGTGGCTAGATAAGCTGAGAATACTGAGGAATCTGAGGCGATAAGCTACCATGCACAACTGAAATAAACTGAACAACTAAATCTAAATCATTCTGTGCTTCTGAGTAATTCTGTGAGTGGATAAACTTACATGAGGACAACTATATAGCTGAATATATGATTAGAAAAGAACTGAATCAAGGAAGAGTATTACTTTCGGCTAAATCTGAGTTAGCGGAGAAAAGGTAAAGGTACTTGGCTCGCATATCTTCTTATGCTTCCCAAGTGGCACCCTCAACAGACTAATTCCACTAAAGAACTTTAACCAAGGGGACTTCCTTGTTCCTTCTTCTACGAATCTGATAATCTAAAATCTTAACTGGAATCTCTTCATATGAAAGGTCGTTCTGAATATCTGAGCTTTCTAAAGGAACTATAATAGTGGAGTCACCGGTGTACTTCTTAAGCATAGAGACGTGGAATATAGGATGAACGGCTGACAAGTCTAGGAAAATCAAGCTCATAAGCTACTCTCCCAACACGACTCAGAATTCTATAAGGGCCAACATACCAGGGACTAACCTTCCCTTTTTTTCCAAATCTCTTCACCCCTTTCACCCATGAAAGGGGTGAATTTTTAAAATTCACTAGATCACCAACCTCAAACTCAAGGTCCCTTCTTCTCATGTCTGTATATGATTTCTGACGACTCTGGGCTATTTTTAATCTTTCTCTAATTAACTTAAATTTCTCCATAACATCAAATACTACATCGGGCCCAAGCAAAGTGGCCTCACCCATTTCAAACCAACCTATGGGTGATCTACATCTCCTCTCATAGAGAGCCTCAAATGGGGCCATCTGAATGCTAGAATGATTACTGTTATTATAAGAGAACTCATCAACGACAAATGTTCATCCCAACTACCTTTCAAATCAAGAGGACATGCCCTCAACAGATCTCCTAGAGTTTGGATGGTCCTTTCTGCTTGACCATCTGTTTGAGGGAGGAAAGCTAAACTAAGGTGGACTTGGGTACCAAGACCCTTCTGAAAGGCTCTCTAAAACTGAGAAGTGAACTGAGTACCCCTATCTGAAATAATGGACAAAAGGCACTCCATACAATCTGACTAACTCTCGGATATACAACTTAGCATAACCCTCAGCTGTATAGGACGTATGAACTCGTAAGAAATACACTGACTTAGTCAACCGGTCTACGATAACCTAAATCAAATCATGCTGAAGGCGTGAAAGGGATAAACCAGTCACAAAATCCATATTCACTCCTTTCCACTTCCAGGTGGGAATACCAAACTCTTGTAATGAACCACCAAGTATTTGGTGCTCTACCTTAACCTGTTGACAAGTTGCACACTTAGCTACGAACTCCGCTATATCTCTTTTCATACTTTTCCATCAATAAATTTTCCACGAGTCACGGTACATCTTGGTAGCACCTGGATAAATAGAATAGCGCACACCATACGCTTCCACCATAATCCGCTGTCTCAAATCATCAACACAAGGAATACATAATCTTCTTTGGTATCTCAACACGCCAAAACCTCTACCTTTTGGTCTTTAGCTGACTCCTTCAGTTTGACCAAACTAGAATCCATATCTTGCTTCTCCTTCATTTCTGAAACTAGAGAATATTCGAAACTACTCTGATCCCAAACATTCCCTTCAGTTGAATTAACCAACCTAACACCCAATCTATCCAAGCGATGAACTTCTCGAGCTAACTCTTTCTTATTATCCTTCATATGAGCAACACTGCCCATAGACAATCTACTAAGGGCGTCTACCCCTATATTGGTCTTGCCCGGATGGTACAACACACTCATATCATAATATTCAACAATTCTAACCATCTTCTTTGACGAAGATTCAACTCCCTCTGGGTAAACACATACTGCAAGATCTTATGATATGTGAACACATCAATATGCACACCATACAGATAGTGTCTCCATATTTTCAAAGCAAATACTATAACAGCTAACTCAAGATCATGGGTTGGTTAATTCTTTTTATGAGGCTTAAGTTGTCTAGAGACATAGGCTATGACCTTACCTCTCAACATCAACACAAAACCCAAACCAACTCTGGAGGCATCAAAATACACCATAAAATTGTCTGTACCATCGGCTATTGCTAAGACTGGGGTTAAACTGAGTCAAGTCTTCAACTCCTGAAAACTCTTCTCATAGGAATCTGACCATTGGAACTTAACTTTCTTTTGGGTCAGTTTAGACATAGGGGATACAATAGATGAGAAACCTTCACCAAAACGTCTGTAATAGACAGCTAGACCCAAGAAACTCCTAATGTGTGACAGAGATATAGGTCTAGGCTAATTTCTTACGGCTTCTGTATTTTGGGGATCGACTCTGATGCCATCGACAGAAATAATATGACCGAGAAAGGCTACTGATCTTAGCCAAAATTCACACTTGCTGAATTTGGTAAACAATTGATGATCTCTAAGAGTTTTCAAGACAATTCTAAGATGATCAACATGATCATCCTCACTATGAGAGTACACAAGGATATCATCTATGAATACTATGACAAATATGTCTAGATACTATTTGAACACTTGGTTCATGAGGTCCATGAAAGCTACTGGGGCATTGGTTAGCCCGAAAGACATAACTAGAAACTCAAAATGACCATAACAGGTTCTGAAAGCTGTCTTTGGAACATCTCACTCTCTTACTCTAAGTTGATGATAGCTGGATCTAAGGTCTATCTTTGAGAAATAACTTGCACCTTGGAGTTGATCAAATAAGTCATCAATTCTATAAAAAAAAGGTATTTGTTCTTGACTGTGACCTTATTTAGCTAACGATAGTCAATGCACATTCTCAAAGAACCATCTTTCTTTCACACGAATAGGACGGGAGCGCCCCATAGAGAAACACTAGGCCTTATAAAACCTTTATCTAAAAGATCTTTGAGTTGCTCTTTCAACTCCTTAAGCTCTGTGGAAGTCATGTGATAAGGAGGGATAGAAATAGGCTGAGTATCTAGGAGAAGGTCAATACCAAATTCTATCTCTCTATCAGGAGGTACACTTGAGAGATCTTCTAGAAAAACATTAGGAAACTCATTGACCACTCAGACAGACTAAATTGTTAGAGTCTCAGACTTAGTGTCCTTGACTCGAACTAGATGATAAATGCAACCTTTTGATATCAACTTTCTATCTTTAAGGTAAGATATGAAATGACTCTTGAGAGACACTGAATTACCTGACCACTCAAAGACTGGCTCATCTGGAAACTAAAATTTCACCAATCAGGTGCGACAATATATAGAAGCATAATAGGAATGGATCCAATCCATACCAAGAATAAGATCAAAATCAACCATATCTAACTCTATCAAGTCTGCTAACATGACTTTATGAAGAACAGTGATAGAACACTTTTTATAAATCTGTTTAGTAACAACTGACTCACCTACTAGGGAGGAAACCAATAAGGCTCAGAGATCTTTTCAGAACTTATCTCAAAATTTACTGCAACTAACGGGGTTACATAAGAGAAATTCGACCCAGGGTCTAGCAACACATAAACATCAAGATGAAAGACAAGAAGTATACCAGTAACAACATCTGGGGAATTTTCCTGTTCCTGGTAGGATGGTAAAGAATAGAACTTATTCTGGCGCTGATCGCCATCGGTACTAGATGAAGTGCCCTGGGGAGAATCTGGGCGACCTAAAGGAGCTGGTGCACTAGTAGCCTGAGTTTGGGAATGGGCATCCCTATTTCCCTATCTAGCATACGGGCACTCTTTGATTCCGTGACCTAGCCACAACCATAACAACCTTTATGACCCCACAAGTATTGACCCGCATAATTCTTAACAAACTTAGCACATAGCGGATGCTTGGGCTTCCGACTCACACTATTATGAGATTTGGATACTGAAGACTTACCCCACTGTTTCTTTCTATTTCTAGATGCAGGAGCACTAGCTAAAGAAGGAGAAGGCATAGATGAACGACTCTGGAACTGCAAAAAATCTCCTCCTTGAGATCTAGCCTGGCCATACTCAAAATGCCCTGTTCTAGCCTTCTTATTTACTCTCTCTCTCCCCTTTAACTTTTCTACCTTAATATGTTAAGCATACATCATCAATCTAACAAGATCTATGTCTCTAATAAGCATAGAAGTCCTACACTCTTTAACTACTAACCCAGACACACCGGTCACAAACTTACTCATGCTTGACTTAGGGTCAGCCATCTGATCAGGGGCATACTTAGACAACTGGTTGAACATGAGGAAATACTCCTTCATTTTCATTGAGCCCTTCCTTAGGTTCATGAACTCTTCTATCTTAGATTCCCTCATCTCACGTGGGAATAATTTGTCTAAGAATGCATCCTAAAATATCTACCAAGTCATGGGAGCTGCATTCTTCCCTCTACTTTTCTTCCACATTACTACCCAATCTTATGTAATATCCTTCAACCTATATGATGCCTATTCTATACTCTCCTCTTCGGAAATATGCATAATTCGGGTGATCTTCTTCACCTCATCTAGATAAAGTTGTGGGTCCTCACCTACTTTTGACCCATAGAACTTTGACGGGTTCATTCTCATAAAATCTCAAATTCTTGCTATGGCTAAGTCCTTGTCTTGATGAAGTGGGACTAAATCCTAACGGTTGCCCTGAACATTAGCTATCACAACTTGGGCTAGTGCCTGAAAGGAAAATTGGAACTCTACATGTGAAACATTCTCATTCAAAGAATCTACGGGCTGAGGTGGCTGGTTATCATTTCTGCAGGCATTTGCGCGATGAGGAGGCATTTTATATTATGTGAAAGCACAAGTTAGAAGAATATAGAGACACTGAATGCACGATAGGTCATGAAAGAAGAGATAATTTCCTAAAATGCTCCATATCCTCTTGCTCAAAGATGTGGCGCACTTCACACCGATGATCAAGACTCTACGTAATGCACCTTGTCTGACTCCCTAGGACTCTCTAAACCTTAGGCTTTGATACCAAGTTTTAATGCCCCAAAATCTAAGTTTTTGGGATGTCACACGGTTTTCTAAACTACAAGTAGTCCTAAGCTAACCCTGGTTGCTTTCTACTAAGTCTGAATCTCAAAATAGGGGATATGAATGTAAAATCATAATAAATGTAGAAAACTGTCTGAAATGTCTAAGTAAATCTAAAAAATACTAATCTCATCAATCTGATAAAATAAATACTAAAAATCTGAATACTACAACTAAAATTTAAAATTGAATCTAGTAGTTCGACAAGCCTCTACTGACTGAATCTAGAGAGTCACTGAGACAGGCCCCAGCTGACTTAAACTATTTGAAATAAATGCTAAGTCATCTACTAAAAAACTGGAAATTTGAATAGCTAGGTCCCCGGACTGTGAGTACTCACCAACTGCAGAGATGTAGGTGGAATGCTCGAAAATCACTCATGCTGCTGAGACTAAGCTCCTGAACCTACATTATGAGACAATGTAGCACATAGATATATATGTGGATCAGTACTTTGAGGATGTACTGAGTAAATGGGGGTGCAATGCATAAGTAAAATATCATCTTATAATCATCATTTATAAAACAATGCATGCTAAATGTAAATGACTCACATAAGCTAGAACATCTGAAATACTGAATATGTAGCAATGAGAAGCAAAATATACTTTATAAATCTTGTGGGCTACAATATTTAGTTCTAAAACTGTGCTTGTATCCTCCCTTTGAATCATACTGTCAAAGCGTAGAAAGAACTCACTCTAAAATCTAAAATCTAAAATCTGTAGCTATTATCTTTTCTGTAAAACACAATTTGAATAAGACTGTAAGCCTTTACGCTTAGTTTTCTAAAAGCTTTTCTGTTCTTATTTTACCACTAAGGAGAATACTTTATCTTCTATCTAAAGGGTTTAGAAATTTGAAAACTTATTCTGCATGAGAGGTTCTTCTAACCAACATAAATCATGTGAGCATTCATGGAGTCCAACATTCTTGTCCCCCTAAGGAGGAACCCTCACGTTGGGGGAGAGGAGTCATACTCTTGCAGGGAGTATAGCCTATCTGAGTGATCGTGTATCTATCATCCACGTAGAAGTGGAAATAAATCTAAATCCTATGTTGGTACATAGTTTTGGGGTATGAAACCGTAGTAACGTACCCATCTCGGCGCTAAATACTACTCCCATTAAATCTGTATGCTCATTCTAATGGAAATTCACTTTTAAAATAGTTTAGTGGTTTACAATGAAAACCCACTGTATATCTGTAAAGATAAATTGGTAATCTGAATCTGTAAAGTGGATTTCATATTTATTCTGAGACCAAAAGGTCAAATCTTTATCAATAATCTGAAAAGAATCTAGTCATAAAGTGCTCACAGCACAATCAATCTTGAAATAATCAATACTAGGGCTTAATGACCCATGCTTCAAACTCATGTAAAATCATAGCAAAACATCATGCTCAATATAAGTCTTGAAAATACTTCAACGATATCAAAATAATAAAATAAAGAATCTCAATATCATGCTTAAACAAAATGAAAAAAATCTAGAAGATAACATTATACGCATAATTATATGAAAATAGTCATGTAATTCAACATTCAATCACTTGAAATCTCATAAATAGAAATATTGGGCATAAACCCTAACTTGAATTTCATGAAAACTCATATAAAATTCAATAAAATTAGAATTAAAATAAGTTTTGGGCATAAGGATGAAAGGAGTATCCTTGTTCATAACCTCACATATTGCAATTGATGAACTAGATGCTAAAACTTGAATCTAGGATCCCTATTGATGCTTTGAAGATGAATTCTTAGAGTTCTTGTATTGAGAATCCTTAATCTTGAATTTCCTTGGAGAAGTAGTGGAAGAATTGAGTTTCTTGAAGAAGGAGCTTCGATGATCTAGGGTTTTGTTTTGAGAGAAAAGTGATGAAATAAGCATAAAGTGTTTTGGTATATGCTTAATGATGTGTTTTGGACGGATTGGGGCCCTGAGGATTGACCAAAATGCCCCTATTAAAATTTAAATCGAAACTTGAAATTGATCAAAAATCCCGATTTACTATCGTGGTGGCTCTCTGAAAAAGGACGAGCGGGAACTGAGCATTTACCACTACGCGCCGCAATCGCGGTGCCCCTTAGATTGCCATTTTGGTCCTTGGCACGACGCGCCAAAATAGCGGAATCTCACTGGAATGAGATAATTGGGAAAATGGGCTTCTCCGCGATGCGGGGCTATCGCGGAGGTCTACTGAAATTTGACAATTGTGGATTTTTCCTTTTCTGCGACGCGTTGAGTGTCCAGGTGGAACACTGTCAACTTTAAAATACCATAGCTCCTTCATCGAGTGTCGGATTTGGGCGAATCTTATATCGTTGGAAAGTTTATTAAATTTTCCACACAATGGGAGCTCTAAATCTGGAAAATTCCACACGAAATAATTATTCTTCATTTTGGAAGCTATCCCTTAACATTCTTAGGACGAATTTTAGCTAGAAATGGTACGGGGTATTACAAATTCTTTGGTCTGTGATGCTTGGCCTGGGTTGGGTTAGGTCAGCCCATTTTGAAAGCTCTAAATACATATTAGCACTACTATAAACAGTTATGAGACAAAATAGGATTATTAAATAATAAATAAATGAAAATGAGAAAAAAAAAATTAAGGTAACGATGTGATACCACCAAATTGATGGTTACATAAAGCGGGTCGTGACGCCTAACCCATCAAATTCTTTGGTGTGTGACGCTTGACCTGGGTTGGGTTAGGCCAACCCATTTTGACAGCTCTAAATACACATTAGGGCTACTATAAACAGGTATGAGATAAAATAGAATTATTAAATAATAAATAAATAAAAATGAGAAAAAAATTAAGGTAACGATGTGATACCGCCAAATTGATGGTTACATAAAGTGAGACTTTTCAGAATTACCTAACTATGAAATTAAACTATACCATTTTAAGGCAAAATAAATATGGTACTCTTAGAAAGATATCATATTATATCATGGGTAACCACCATCCAAACAAAGAGTATGGTTATTCCCCGAACCCGGCTAACGTTAGATGCTTTGTGCACCGAGTTTCTCTTTTTAGTACTATAGTAATAAGCAAAAATAGAGGGGGAAAAAGGGATGAATATATGGATGGATTCCTTTGCAAATATGAACTGATACTTTCTTCTTCTTCATAGCCTTTTGTGTCATCTTCATTGCCCTTTAATTAACATACTGTATTAAAAAATACTAAAACCATTTTTTTAAGGGAATTTTTCAAAAATAGCAGCATTTTACTATAATACTCACCTTCCATAGCCACATTTTACATAATTAACATTTATAGCCATTGTATTCTATTTACGTCCGTTGTATTCGATTTTACATATAATATGTATTCATATAAAATATGAATACGGTCCCTATTGAGCTGCGCCAAAAATAAAATTCAATATTTTTAAAAAGGAAAAAATCTCAATCATGCTTATTTCATTGAAATGAATATTTTCTTGCCTAACACTACCATTATCCTTTTTTTTTTGTGTGTGTGTGTGTGTTTTCCCATTTTTTATTCTTCTTTTTTCTATTTTTCCTACTTTTATTTTTTTCGTTTCTTTTTTTTTTTTCTTTCTGTCTTTAATCTCTAACTTCTATTTCTCTTTCTTTTTTATTTTTTTCCTTTTCTTCTTTGATTTTTTTTTTTTGTACTTATTTTCTATATCATTTTTTTGGTTTTATTTTATATTTTTTGTATTTTCGAAAAATGTGATTAGTCGAGCACAAGTCATGGGTGATAACGTAAATACCACAATTATTTATCGTATTTGTAGTCACACCGTCATTTATATTTTTGTATTTATTGATAAAACTATATTTTTATTTGTATTTTAAAGTTCGCACTTGTATTTATATTTTATAGTTCGCATTTGTATTTGTATTTAATAGTTCGTACTTGTATTTGTATTTGTTAGTTTGCGCCATCATTTATATTTTATATAATTCATACTTGTATTTTAAAGAACTATTTTATATTTGTATTTTATAATTGATTGAATATTATATTGGATTATATTTATATTATGGTTTTATTGTGTTTGTATACTTAGATTATATTTGAATTATACATGTATTTGTATTCTATTTTCTTCATTATCTTTTTATTTTTAAGAAATTATTTTGTATTTGTATTTGTAAGTTGATTACATATTGTATTTAATCGTGAATATGCACAATTTATCATTTGTATTTGAATACAAACAAGTAAATGCATTAATTATATTTTCGTGATTCTAAAATATATAAATATGTAATGTATCATTGGATACAAATGTATCGTTTTGTATTTGTATCTCAAAATTACCATTCATATTTGTAAATAAACAAATATCACTTGATACAAATACAAAGACAAACAAATGAAACAAATAATTTTAAAAATACAAATATAATATGCATTTGTATATATTGTATTTGTATACAAATTTTAGTTGTATTTATTTGTATAAATAAAGACAACTAGTATCAATAAATACAAACAAGTATTCGTAGAAAGAAAATCAATCGTTCCTTTTCAATAATTAAAAAATACAAATGATAGTTCACACTTGTATTTATATGTTATAGTTCGCATTTGTATTTGTATTTTATATTTCACACTTGTATTTATATGTTATAGTTCTCATTTGAATTTGTATTTTACAGTTCACACTTGTATTTGTATGCTATAAGTCGTATTTGTATTTGTATTTGTATTTTATAGTTCGCACTTGTATTTGTGTTTGCTAGTTCGCACAAATGAACAAAGGAGAAAAATTGAAAAGAAAAAGAAAAGAAGGAGAAAAATGAGAGAAAAAGAAAGAGAAAAAAATGTAGGAGAAAAAAAACAAAAAAAAAAAAAAAGGAAGAAGAGTAAAAGAAAATAGAGAAAAAAATACAAAAAAAATAAAAAGAAAAAAGAAAAAAAAGAAAAATGAAAAAAGTGAAAAAAAATTAAAAATAAAGAGAAAGCAACAAAAAAGAAAAGAAAAACTGAAGAAAAAAATTGAAAAAAGAAAATTAGACAAATAAATTAAAATAAAGTCAGTAATAAACATTAGTTGATATATGTGCAAGGTTTGAATTATTTATATCTTTTTATCACAAACTTTTAAAGATCCAAAAGTAAAACATAAAATCTTTAGAGAGTTACGTACTATTTTCTTCTATCTAAATTATTAAGAGATATTGTTCACTGTTTCCTATCATCCCTAACGTGAATAATTTTTTTCTTATTGTGAGACTGAAGTCTTCCTCCTCCAAATTATTTGCTATGAATTGTAATTAAGAATAATTAATAGGTAAGAGGGGGCTATGAATTGTAATTAATTGAAAATTAGGCTTTAAATGATAATAAAAGTCCAATAATAACTAATTCAGGTAATTTTCCCTTTTTTTATTTCAAAAATGTCACTTTTTTTTGTTTACAATATCAAATCTTCTAATTTATGTACAAATTTCTTAATATTTTCAGTTTTAACAATGATCAAGGTTTAATGCGGTCATTCATAAATTACCTAGTATTGGATATAATTTAATCAAGATAAATTACTAATTTAAACTAGTAATGCTTCTATTTATCAAATCAATTTATCGTAAAAATTCGTAGCACTATATATAAAATGGTTCTAAAAGACATGGAAGAAGATATACTATACCCAAAATTGGCTCTCTTACAAATAAATGAGATGTTGTTCCTTAAATCCTTTTATAGCTATTATTCTATATCATGTTGTGAGAGGCATCAGTAGTTTGACCCCATATATATAGATATAGATATAGATATAGATATAAAATCAATTAATTGATAAGTCATCACCCTTGATCAAACAACCAAACATAACACAATGTACATAAATTTCTCAATCTTTAAGTGATATTACATAAAATTCCGACTATTTTGTTAATTATATTTTATTCCGATTTTTTGAAATGGTGATACATATGTTATATGGTGATACATATAAAAAAGTGATACATTTGAAACTAACAAGATATGTATCTAAGGAAGTAACATATTCTCTTTTATTCATTGTATTCTTTTATTTAAGGAAAGATATCTAGTTTTTCTCTTTTTTTAGATTTAATTTAGGTGTTTTAATTATGTTTTCCTTTTTTTCGTCTTTAATTATGAAAGATATATTTTTTTTTATCTTTTTTCTCTTTTTTCGTCTTTAATTTCCGTATGCATTTTTTAGAGTTAATTTTAATTATTTTTAGAGTAACTGGTAAAGTTGCTGCCATGTGACCAGGAGGTCACGGGTTCAGGCCTTGGAAACAGCCTCTGGCAGAAATGCAAGGTAAGGCTGCGTACGGTACACCCTTGTGGTGGGGCCCTTCCCCGGACACCGTGCATAGCGGTAGTTTTAGTGCACCGGACTGCCCTTTTTTTTTTTTTTCAATTCTGCTTTTAGTTTTTTTAAAAAAAATATTATTACTTTTATTTCCTACACTGACTACACCATTACCTTTCATTAATAACATATGAATTACCCAATTATTGAAATAAAATAATTGTATCTTCCATATGAATCACCATAATACCAAATATATCACCCATTAATATCATATGAATCACCCAATAATTGAAATAAATAATTGTATCTACCATATGAATCACCATAATACCATATACATGAATCACCCAATAATTGAAATAAATAATCGTATCTACCATATGAATCACCATAATACCATGTATATCACCCATTAATATCATATAAATCACCCAATAATTGAAATAAATAATTGTATCTACCATATGAATCACCATAATACAATATGTATCACCCATTAATATCATATGGATCACCCGTTAAAATCATACAAAATGTATCTATCGTATGAATCACCATAATACCCAAATAATGATATCATATTTATCATTCATATGAATCACCATTAAAAGAATAAACATGCATGAATAACTAAATAAATTTATATATGTATCAATAGATTTTTTAAAAAAAAAATGAAAGAGATTTTAGGAGAGGGGAAAAAAAGTTGCATGCATTAATAGAAGTATTAATGGAAGAGAAAAAATCAGAAAGGAAGATGATTTAATTGTTGATAATTAGGGAGATATTTTAGAGAAGAAAATCTTGAATGAGTTAATGATGAAGTAAAAATAGGATGTGGGTTTTCTTGATATGTATCAAGAGTAAAGTTGAAAAAATGGAATTTTATGTAAATTTAAAAAAAGTAAGGGATATTCGGTAATATAGTCTTTAAGTATGGGAGTTGTATAATTTATACTAACACAAACCTCACTTAGATTTTTATATCAAAAAATGAAAGTGAAATC
This sequence comes from Capsicum annuum, assembly GCF_002878395.1. Classification (NCBI taxonomy): domain Eukaryota; kingdom Viridiplantae; phylum Streptophyta; class Magnoliopsida; order Solanales; family Solanaceae; genus Capsicum; species Capsicum annuum. Next base: position 58,074 of record NW_025887611.1, read on the forward strand.
GAAAATATTTTTAATTGATTAGAGTTTAATATTGATAACGTATTATAGAATTAAGTTCGGAACAATATAAATATGAAAACAGGAAGAATAATACTTATGTATCAAGATATCTTAGACGATGTATAGAGATGAGATAATTTATCTCATTTCCTTTTTTATGTGTGTCACACAACGGTGAATAAAATTTCAATATATATAGGATGAGAAATCACTCCAACATCACCAATATTACATGCCAAAACTAATAGATATATTTTTATCCGCAAAAGGTTCATGTAACCTAATGAATAGGTATGTACATCCATTCATATAAATATCACGTAACTAATATAATCTTTAATATATTCAAATAATTATTTTTTAATTCTAAAAACATTAAAAATAACGATGCATAGTCAAAATTCTATCAAAGTTTAAAACTCTGATATTTCTAGGTGTTTCTTTGTCTTCACATTTCTCTTCTTTCCATTTTGTCCCTCTTCAAAGTTTAAATAATAATGATATGATCATTATAATTCACACGTGTAATATGAGAAGTGTAGCTGATCAGCACATTTCCCTATGACTAGCCTAGTTTTAGGCTCCTTTCAAGATCAAACAAGGACTGGTCATGAGGACAGTCTCTTAGTTGTGTTTGTGTGTTGTAACTGGACTCTCGTGTCTTTAATCCATTGCTCCACTTTTGTGTATTCCTTTCTATTCAATAGTTTCATAATTTCCTTCACCTTTTTCAACTTATTCCATACCTTGACCATGTAATTCCCTTGTGTTGGCTATGACCAGGTTTCCCCAACAGTGGACATACACTTTTTATGCATGGTTACACAAGTGATTAAGAAACCTAAAAGGTCTAGCATGTCTATCCGGTGGGTATGTAATAGCAACACACATTAAAGCGTGATCAGAGAACTGAAGGTCTTTTGCTTCAACTTCAAAATGCGGCCACATGCTGAGCCAAGCAAGATAGGCAAGAGCTCTGTCAATTCTACTATGGACATGAGAATTTGTGTATGTGTAGAATCAGCCCACTGTCCTGAGGATTGTCACCCCAGTGTTGGTCAATAGTGCATTAAATATCTAACTTCAACCTCTTGTACCTGGCTTCCTAATCTATCATCATGATTAAGGATGGCATTAAAGTCGCTCATAATGATCCATGGGCTCTGAATACCAGTCGATAACACCTCAATATCTCTCCACATTTCCTTTCTGTCAATAATAATATGAAGGCCATACACTGCAGTGAACTGCTTATTAAAGCCCTTCACATTCCAGGAGGCCACTGTCATTCAGTCAGTTGAGTGATGTCGGGAGGCTTGCCACTGCCTCTCTTACTACTGTTACCCTGCTCAACCCTGCGCAAAGCTGCTTCCAAAAACTGTTGGAAAGTATTGTCTTGTAGAGGACTTTTTATTCCATATATGGTCAATCAAGTAATATAGAAATTCTTAATATTGTCAATGTAATTATTGTTACCTATTGCTCTTAAACGATGTCTTTCATGAACTTTTTTTTGTCTTGAGTGGATCTATCGAAAACAGCCTCAGTGCCTCACTTCTAAGGTAGTGGTATGAACTGCGTATACCTATCCTTCCCATACCGCTCTTTGTGGAATATACAGGATATGTTGTTGTATATGGTTATTTAATTATTGAGAAAATTCACTGAAGTTACTTTTGAATTTATTTTCTTATACGAGTTATAGTCGTCCAAGTATTGAGATGATGCCACTAATAAAATCACTTTCTAGTTTTTTTTGCCTATATGGTCATCCAAGTATTAAAAAAATCCCACTAATAAAGTCACTTTAGAATTTTCTTGCCTCTATGGTTATCCAAGTATTGAAAAGATGCACAAAAATAATTTTTGAATTTTTCTTTTTTAAATAGTCATCCAAATATTGAGACAATCCCACTAAAATTGATTTTGAATTTTTTTTGTAAATTGGTGGATTTTGAAAATTTCCAACCCCTCAAGGCACAACCAAATAAGCAATAATAGAACATAGTGCATTCTTTACTCATGGTAGCAATAATAGATAATGGGCTAGTGTGACAACATGAAACAAGTAACTTTGATAGCTTTAGTTTATAAAACACCAAATTTTGGAACCAAAAAATGGCAAGCAATAGATAAACTTTATAAAACCAAGAGTTTATTACATGATCAACAGAAGAACATAAAAATGTCTCAAACATACATAACTAAATATATTATAGGTGAAACCCATCGGTAGCCCCCTAAATTTGACACCATCTTTCACTTAGGCACCTTAACTAGACCATGTTCATTTTAAACACCTCAAGTAGATAAAAAGCGTTCAAGCCTCATTTTTTTGCTGATTGGGCATAAAAATCAACTCCCCAACGGTTATATCTCTCTTTCCACTATTTATATTACTTTCTTCTTCATTCCACCATCCAAAAATAACCCTAATTTCTCAAATTTCTTCATTTTTCTCAACTTCCTTAAATTAGGCCTTCAATTAATTTTAGATTTTATTTTGAACAAAAAATTTATTCTTCAATTTCTCAAAAGTTTAATCTTTTTCTAAATTTTCTCGAATTAAATTGGACAATGTCGAGCTCGTCGTTCATAACCTATTCTGAAAATGATTACCGCTATTGTAAATGTGGCCATCAAGCATTACTGAAGACTTCTTGGACTCAACAAAATCCAGGCCGTCGATTTTCTACTTGTAAACTTTCAAAGGTAATGTTTTTGACTTCTTAATTAAATTAGTTGATTAATTATGATTTCATCATCGATTTTGTAATTGATTTTGTAGAAATTGGGTGGCTGTGATAATTTTCATTGGTATGAAGAACGACACCCTTCACAAGCAAATAGGGTGATTTGGGGTTTGTTGAAAAAAGTGAAGCCGTTTGAAGAAAATCAAAATCGAGCAAGAATATTATATATTATTGGTGTTATTTCCACTGCTTTGCTGTTGTTGGGAATATGGATGTTGAAACCTAATTGTTGAAGTTTTGCGTTGAACTCATTCTACTGATATTGATGCTAATTGAATAAGGTTTGTGTTGAACTCATTCAACTAATTCAACTGGTATTGATGTTGTAAATTGACCGTTTAGGTGTATAGTTTGATGTGCATTAGGACTTGTAAGGTGTAGTTTGTTGATGTAATGTTGGCCTTGTAATATTTCTTACAAGTGTAGTTTTATTGATGTAATGTTGGCCTTGTAATATTTCTTACATTTGCTGAAATAAAATGTTTATCGTTAACTTTTGATCACACATTTATAACAACTGTCAAAGAAGACAAGCAACAACAACTTAATACAGCTCAAAGCAATACCAACAACAACTTCACAAAGCAACACCAACAATAACTTTATAATTATGCTCCATTTTGAGCTCAAAGTCACAATAATGTGCATACAAAACATGTTTCAAACAACCCAATTGTTTAGGCCAATTGTTTACTGCATACGCTTGCATGTTTAAACTACTATACACTACCAGATTTAAACTACCAAATTGTTTGGTACAATATGTTACTCAACAAAAACATAAAACACCATCAAAATATACTACTTCTTCTTCTTTTTGTTTGTCATTTGCTGCAATTGATTGGTGGTGACAGCATCTTCTCTTTTCCATTTCAAGCCTCTTGGCTTATAACCAAGATCAACACCTTTAAAACTTGCATCCTTGTAAGTTGTACCACTTTGTAGGATCCTTTGGCTTGATGTCTCCCGCTGTGTTTTTTTTTTTAAAGAAGGAACAATAATTAATATATATGTACTTTCTTGTTAATAAATCAATTTTTGAGTTAAATTACATTCAATATTTGGGTTCCCCTTGGACTTGTGTAGATTTCAAATCCATCATTCTTTAACCTTTTAGATCCACCACAATCAGCATCTATTGTTGTTTCAACTCTACCTCTCTTGTGCCCAACAATTTTTCTATTTCTAGGAGGTAGTTGGCTTTTTATTCCTTCTATAATAGGGATCCTAGTATCACCACAAGATGTAGATGTTGCAGCTACCTTAAACCTCCTAAATCTACTTGTATCAGCACAAACTTTTGTCGAAGTTGCAGCTTGACTTGAGCTTGTTGGTGCAGACTTACTTGAGCTATATTTTGCTGATTTTTTTAGGTTGAAGGTATAGGTTGGCTTGAGATTTTAGGATGGCAACTTGCTTGTGAACTATGACCACTAGGCTGGAATCCTTGGCTAGGAACTTGTTCATTTGGATCAGGAATCTATAAACACATACACAATAGTTAAATCAATATAAAATCAACTTCTAAAATTAAATTAAAAGTCATTGTTTTACCTTACAATATCTTCTGTTATGGCCTTGTTGATGACACTTGGAACATGTTATTTTCACCCTTTGTTTTGACAGCTTTCCATATTTCTTCTTTAGTTCACCTTTACCTCTTCTTCTATTTCTTGCAGGTCTGCCAGGCATTTTCTTAGGCTCAGGAGGCTCAATCTTTGGATTATTTGTCTCAGGCCATATCTTTATATTGGATATTGGTTGTATAAAGTAATTGTAAGCCTTCATGAAGGTTTCCTTTTTATACCAATGCTCCACATAAGGTTCAGGCTCCTGTTCAACATGATACAAAGCACAAATAGCATGTTGGCAGGGAATGCCTCTTAACTGCCATGTTTTACAACTACAAATCCTATTACTCAAGTCCATTGTATTCCTAAACTCTCCTTCTCCAATTTCAAATCCAACATCAGCATTCTAAAGAACCTTGCAAGCCCTAGCCCTTTCCTTATTCTCCTCCAATAAAAGTCTAGCCATAGGTGCAATATCACATATTCAGGTATTGGCAAACTTAATCATATCCACAGTTCTAATCATGATTTTTCTCCTAATGTCCTCCAACATGGTTATGATAGATCTGTGTCTAGCAACCAAGATTCAAGAGTTAAAGTTCTCACAAATGTTATTTTCAATAGTATCACACTTACAATCTTCTTTAAAGAATGCCCTAACCCATGACTGCTTCGGATAATGCAATAAATCACCAACAATATCCTTACCTTGTATACCAAGTTGTCTCATGTAATCAAGTTCCTCTTTGAACTTCACTTCAAAGTTTGCCTTTGAGTATTTCCAGAACTGTTTTCTCCTTTCTTCTCCCTTCCACTGTTGACTCCAATTGGACCAAATATGTCTAGCACATCTTCTTACTTCAGTATTTGGTAGCAAGTCAAAAATAGCAGCAAGAAATCCCTACATACAGAAAATAGTTAAAGTACTAGACAGAGAAATCAAGTATTTCAATTATTGACAGTTAAAAAAACAAAAAAATTACCTTTTACATATCAGCCATCACAGTAAGACTTGCTCCAGTACCCAACTACAGATCCTCTTTCAAATACTTAATAAAAAAAAGTCCAACTATGCTTAGTTTTCTTGTCCACAACAGCCCAGGCTATAGGAAACATCTGATTGTTACTATTCTTCTCAACTGCTACTAGAAGTTCACCCTTATAAGCACTCTTTAAGAAATATCCATCACATCCTATAATTTTTCTACATCCTTCCAACCACTTTTTCTTCAATGCATCAAGAAACACATAGAAATACACAAATAAATTTTTACCAGGGACAGTTTCTGTATCCATTCTCAGCAAAACAGAACTACCAAGATTGGTTTGTTTTATCATCTCAGCATAATCATATAATCTTGCAAACTCCAAGTTCCAGTCTCCTATGGACTCTCTTAGTGATATGGGAATAATCTCGAATATGGACTTAGGAGAGTGCATGTTGGACCCGAGCCTTTACATGTGCAATTGAAGTGTAAAATAGGCCCAAAATGCACCCAAATCAGCCCATAAATTACACTAGATTGGTGCCCACTCTTTGAAGGGTTTTTTGGTCATTTTAACTTATATTTTGTAATAGTTATAAAAAATAACATTGTAGGGTTTTTAGATTTAGTTTATTGATGATGTTGTAAGTCTTAAGACATTGGAAAACACAAGTCCTCTTTTCTCTTTGGAGGCAAAACCAAAACTAGGATACAATAATAGGGTGGATTCTCTTTTTCTGTTGTTTCTTGAAAACATTGATGCTTGGGAGGTGGATTCCGATCTTGTATCTTTGTAAGAGATAGGTTTATTGTTTTGTGTAGTGTTAAGGGTCCAAGATTGTCCATTCTTGGGTTCTTAAGATTATACCTTCATGTGGTCTATCTATCTATTCTTTTACCTTCTTGTAATCTTGTTTATTGTTTATGTTATAATCTTGTGTCTTCTTTTTTATCATATTGTGTTAATCTTGTTCTTGTTCTTTTTGCTGTTTTGGTGTTAAAATACACATTGTATTCTTCTTGTTGATAGCGAATCTGAGAGTGGTCTCCATCTTGGTCCTCGGATCCTTAAGATTCTGGACTGATTTGGAGTGTGTTTTGTGCCTTCCGTTGTCATTCTTGTATCATTTGGTATCAAAACATGGCTTGATATTGTTCCCACAAGATCAATATTGGGCTTGTTAGTGGAAAAATAAAAAAAAAGTGTTCAAAACTGAAAATTTCAGAAAAAATAGCAATCTGTCCGTGTTGTGTTCTTGGCCGAAACGTGTGTTCTTATTGTGTCTTGGCCAAGGTTTTTACTTGTATTTGTTATCTCTAAGTGTTAGTTTTGTTCCTCACTAACACGTTGAGTCTATATCTAGATTTGAGCTTTAAAAATTGATGTTGTTATTGTGAACATAAGACTTGGCCGAATTATTGTTGAAACATTATTGTGGTGGACGTCCTCATCTTGTTGTTGTTCTAAGCTTGGCCACGTGGTATTTTTTCTCATTAGTGGCCTAATAACCATCTTGTTGAAGTTGTAGTTGTCTTGGCCAAGTGTTGAAGATATTGTATTGTGAAAGGAAGTTGGCCGTGTGAAAATTGTTGGTGTTCTTGGAGATTGTTGTTGGTTGTTCTTGGTGATTGTTGATGTTGTTCATGGAGTTATTCACAACCTTCATTGCCTTTTAAAATAAAGTGAACCTTATATCTATAAAGGTGAATAGAAAAAGGTAAAGCTTTGTTAGTCTTGAAAGACTTACCATCACTCATCAACTAGTCAATCGCATCTCAACCACTTTCCAACAACTTTCCATGATTCAAAAATCCATGTTTTAAGGGTAGTACAAGTCTAGTCAAAAACATTTGAGTCTTGAATTTTGAATTGAAAAGAAGCTCCAAAGACTAGTTTGTATTTCCCTTCATCGAACAAGTTCCACCAAAGGTCCCAAATTAAAAATTGACCAAGACTTGAACTTTTGAAATTAACAACTTGATAAAACCAAACCAATACGTGGCTGCCACATCACATTTTACTGTTCAGACGACAAAATTTTAAGCTCAAATTTTGATCTTTTAGTTTTATTGTGTTGTCTCTTTAGTTTCATTTGTTGATTCTATTACTAATGTACGAGCTAGTACTAGATTGTAAGTTAGTTTTGAAATCGTTCTTCGTGTTAACTTTCCTTTGTGTGTCTTAATCCTTTGAGTCATTGTAACGCCCTTGTGTTTTTTTTTCCTTACTCTTTGGAGTCATTTTCAGCGTTGGATGCACCTCAACACCTCTCGGAGTACAAGCAAGATTTCAATACTTGTGAGATTGAGTGTGAGGGATCCGAGAGAGCCGAAATAAAAGAGAGAGTGAGGATGTTTTGTATAACTAACGTGTTTTCTATTTTGTAGGTAACTTATTTGCCACAATGGATACCATTTTGGCCCACCTTGATGCTATTGCCCGAGAAATAGCTAAGGCGAATACGGGTCTTGACAAATTGGGCTCGGATATGTCTACTATACTTGAGAGGTTGGATCGAGTGGAGAGTCGAAGGAATTCTCGTGATTCTACTTCCGAAGCTTTACCTCAAGAATTCAATCCTCCAATACCACCACCAAATGACATAGACATAAGCCAAGCCACCAAATGTCCTCCAACCCGAGACCTACATAGGTCAATCCCTCCTCCATTCAATCAAGTCCAACAAAAAGGACTTGAAAGCCAATTTCCTCCCATCCAAGCTCCACAATCGAAGATCCTCCTTACCAAATCATTCTTCTCAATTGAAACTCTACTCACCAAAATCTATATATCCATGTACAGGAGTATGGTAGAAAGGAACATGAAGGATATGGAGACTACTACAATACTTGTATGATGGTAGGAGACTTGTTTCAGATGAGATTGAAGACAAGGCTTAAGATGGAGAGGAGCCGAGGTTCAAAATGAAGATGTTGGTCGAGACTTATTGTTATTGAGCCCTCGAATTCTGTATAATTTTGTGAACTATTTTTGACTTGTTTTTATGACTTATTTGTGGATTGTTTTGAGTAGGTTTCCTTTGACGTGACCAATTGAACGAGGTGAAGCCTTGAATTTGTGGAAAACTGTAACACCCCGTACTTAATTACATGCATTAGCCATTGTTATATGTGTTGGAGTATATGTATTGATCCTAAGTTAGGTATATATGAGTTTAAGTATGAGT
>NW_025887612.1:0-1353 GCF_002878395.1 Capsicum annuum
AACCACAAGTGGAAGGACTTAATCTTAAGGCTTCCAAACCAAGGTCTCAAGTCTAAACCGATTGTGAAAAAAAAAAGGATGAAGCCAATAGTCAACAAATTTGAAGAGAAAGCCAAAGTTTAGTATTACAACATAAACATATCAAAATAAGCAAGCAATTCTTGATGTTGAAATTGAAAAGAAATATTAAGGGAAGTGTAATAGAGTTTCTATTACAACTAATAGATCCAACAACTCAATGAAAGGCTAAAAAAAACGACAAAAGAGTTTGAAGAAAAAGAAATCTTCTAAGTCTAATCTAGACATAACTTGTAATTGATTTAAGTCTTGGTGCATAGCTTCCAGATGCTCTTTCTTCGGATCTACACCATTTGATAAGTCTGCGTCAAAGCTTGCATCGAATTCCTTAGCTACAATAGAAGACTCTAGCTTTGCTTTTTTGGCTTTATTCTCGGCTTTCTCTAAAAGACTCTTCAAAGCTTGTGCCTTTCTACACAATTCTTTTATCTTCTTCTTTATGTTTTGTAGTGATTGCCGAATGGAGGATGATGCTTTAAACTTCTCATTTTCTTCAAGCATGGCATATGCGAGATATTCCCAAAATAATTCTTCTCTTGTGGCTTCCTCATTCATGTCATGAAACATCGATCATGCTTGGTCATATGAAGTAACAAGGTCAAAGAACTCATGCAACAACTTTCTTAATGGGGAAATATCCATATCCTTACAATTCATCTCCTTGATGATTACCTGGACTTCATCTTTAAGGGATGAAATGCAATCAACATCGCACTTCGAAAGCTTACCTTGAATTATGGTCCAAAGAGAGGAGATATAGTTTTTTTAAGCATTTAGGATGACCTTCTTTCCATCAAATATTGACATAATAGCTAATGGGGGATTACAGATGTCAAAATCCAAGGTTGGTTTAACTTTGTTATAAGAAACAGAAGTTCACCCTTCTCTCATTTTAATTATGGAAGGTGGTTCCATTAGATCTGGACTAGATACAGACTCATCACTATCATGTGACCCTTCACGCTGCAGGGCTGTAATATTGGTTGGCTGCATAAGAGAAAAAAAGAAATTAATAAAAAAGAGGGTCATGAAGACATACTTGGTAAAATAGATGTCTTAATCATACCTCCTCGACCTCCTCGGCAAGAGCTGATATAGTCCTGAAAGGATTATCTGTGTCATCATGAATTTCAACCGTCGGTAGACTAATACCTTTCGCATCATTGAGTGTACCTTTACTCTTTTCCAGCAGTGGTCTCTGCTACTACTCTCACTTTCATCTTTGGATAACCTTTTGGAGACATAAGTAGTTTGAGTAGGAGTCTTACCCTCGTA
>NW_025887613.1:0-3770 GCF_002878395.1 Capsicum annuum
CGCTGATTTGATAAATTGTGTTCGATACTTATATATATTATTAAATTAACCTCTAATTAATTATTTTTTTAATTATTATATTTAAATAAAATTAAATTATATATTGAAATAATTTTTACACGTAATTTGTGAGATATTTCAATAACTACAACTCAAACACTATAGACGTTGTAAATGTTGATATATTAAAGAAATCATATAGTTCAGACTTCATATGTGTCGAACCAAAACGAGTGAGATATAAGTGTTGATCGTACAAGTCTTTCGCCTTTATGTTATGTCAATTTGATAAATTGTGAATCACTAATTATAGTTATTACTAAAATGACCTTTAATTAATTATTTTTAAATTATTATGTTAAATTAAAATTAAACTATATATTTAAACAATTTTTAAACATAATTTTTAAAATATTCAACAGTAAAATTCTATTTTAACTCAAAAATTAAAATAGTAGCGACGTTAATCAGTTATGCTAGGTGAATAAATAAACAAGAAAAAATAAAAATTTGTGACATAACATAAAATTACAAGAAGTAATGATTGAGAAATAAAAAGAAAGAAAATGGAACATAAATAATGTAAAATAAAAAATTTAGATTAAAAAGTAGAAATTAAAAAAATTAAAATTGTAAAAAAAAAAAAAAGATGAAAGAATTGAACTGGATAAATGAGAACTAGAATAATCAGTACTCACCCCTATAAACAATTAGAGAGAAAAATTAATTGAAATATTCATGTGACACTTTTAAATTTGGAGAGAAATTGATGAAAGGGGCTAAATTATTTTTTTTATTTTTAATATGGGAATAATTCAAAATAAAAAGTTAGCAAATGTATAATTTATTTATTTCATAAAATAACTCTTGTTTGTCTAATGTGTGTGATAGTTGTAACAATATATATGTAGGGTTGACATGTATGGACAAAATAATTTTATGATTATTAAAATGTGTTGCTGTCTGTCATGTTAAAGTATTTTGAATTTTGACTGTCGTGATTAAAATATTTAAAAATATTAATCAAACATTAACAACAAATACTATAAGTAATGATTCGATCACAAGTTATCAAATTGACGTAATATAATAGCGTCAAAACACTACAACATTAATATGTGACTCTATTGGGTCGTTGTTACTATGATCAATACATCTGAATTATATAATTTTTGAGATTTGTATATCATGTAAATGTGTATCATGTCTAAAGTGTTTTAAGTTTTGACTATTGTTATTGAAATATTTTAAATTATATTAGAATATAAATATGTAGTTTAAATTTACTTAAGCATAACAATTAATAAAATAACTTTATTAGAGATCAATTTAATAACAAATATAAGTAATGATTAGAAAATTATCAAAAATCGACATAACATAAGGGAGCAAGATTGCCACATTAACATGTGACTCTCTTGGGTTGTTTCTAGCAAATAGCAATAGTTGACACATATGAACTATATAATTTTATGATTTTTATAATATGTCGATATATATCATGTCTAAAGTGTTTTGAATTTTGATTGTCATTATTAAATATTTTTAAATTATATTTGAAAATATTTAAATGCGTAGTTTAAATTTAGTTAGACATAATAATTAATAGAATTACTTAAGTAGAGATCGTATTTACAAAAATATAGGTGTAAAATTATACTACATATTTAAATTTTTTAAAATATAATTAGAAAGTCGAATTAATATTAACCAAAGTCATTTGATCTTACAAATTATCTTAAGTTATTTAATATTTTTAAATTTCTTCACTTAGAACTAAAAGAAAAAAAAAAGGTATTTATCCAATTATTTTTGTACATAATTCGTCCAGGTAAAGTGAACAAGAAAAATATTCAATCCCCTTATATTGAAAAAAAAATGTATTGAAAATAGTTAATAAATTATTGAGAAAAAATTAAATTGAGAAAGGGTAAAAATGTAACCAAAAAATCGAATTGTAGTATGAATAAACATTCAAATATCATTGTGTCCATTGTGCATGGCCAAAAGAATTTTTTTCTTGAAGTTCTTAATTACAAAAAAAGTTCCAAATTTCATCAATTAAACTAGATTTATCCTCCTTTCACCTATTGAATAAAAAAATAATTTACATCAAAACATTGATTTATAGGTCATTAAAATGTGTCAGGTAAGGGTGTTAATTTAATAAGGAGAGGGGAGAAGAAATCGAATCAAAGAAAAATTTGATATCTTTATTTGGTTCGATTTGATTTTTAATTTTAGAGATCACTAAAAATTTGATTGGTATGATTTGATTTTCAACAAAAACTAACTGAAAAAGAAGAAGAAGAAGAAGAAGAAGAAGAAGAAGAAGAAGAAGAAAAACAGACTATATAAATAACTCCAACATGACCTGTAAATACTAACAAATTAATGTATATTAATCCACGGGCAGTGTGTAATGTGTTACTGCGAAACAATTAGAATTCTCACTCATAAAATAGAAGAGGCATAAAATTTCAAATAAAAGATTAAAAAAATTAAGAACTATCTATCTGATAAAATAAATAATTAAGTAAATATGATACATTAGTATATTATGTTAAATTAAAATTTTCAGACAATACTACTTTGGTCACATTAATTTTGGCTATATGAAAATAAAATAATTAATTTTATATCATTATTTTTATTTTAGACTATTCTTTTCAAAAAGAAACATAAGTAGTTTTTTGTGGAGTATATTTTTCCTAACAAATATATTAATTTAACATAAGTGTATGTGTTAGATTAAAATTTCCAGACGATACTACTTTGGTCACATTTATTTTGACTATATGAAAATATAATTAATTAATTTTATATCATTATTTTTATTCTAAACTATTCTTTTCAAACAATATATACTATGCAATCATATTTATGAAAATCATGTTAACTTTTCTATTCTCATGTACTGGGATCGTTTTCAATGTATTGGAAAATAGTATAAATAAGTAATGATAGAATTTTAAATTTAGAATGAAAGGCGTAAAAATGTACAAAAAGAAACTATTTTATAGTGTGAATGGGTCTTTTACTATTGTGGCCAAATTTGAGCCAAATTTTTGTGGCCGAAAAGATTTTTCCTAATTTTATATTATAAATTGAATATGCTTTTCAATTTGTATTCTCAAAAATGATGTAATCTTAATGTTAGTAAGTGTTAAATTAAGAAAAGACGTGAATTCAATATGAATTATTGCCTCAGCTTGCTTCCAATTGTGTGAGGACGTTCTCTGTACCACCTTAATACAGAAAGGTGTATTTACTACACTTTAAGAAAGTCAAGGGGCATAGGATCCTGTGAAAAAAATATTCTTCCAAGTTTTGATCATAGTTCAAGAAGCTTTTTATGCCTTTTCCTTGGTTTAATTTTATATTATAAGTTGAATATGTTTTTCAATTTATATTCTAGAAATGATGAATTTTTTTTTTTCTTTCTTTGGGAGCACATAGAATGTGATCCCATTATCAAAGCTGGTAGAATATTTCAAGGAGTATCAACAGAAAATGGGGGCAACCATTGGGAAAGCACAAACACAAAATTTGATAAATCAAGCGTTGTTCTTTGTTAGCATAGGCTCAAATGACTTTATTGAAAATTACAAGTTAGTTCCAATTCGTAGTCTAAACTACACAGTTTCAGCCTACATTGACTTCTTGCTACAACATTCTCAACAATTCCTACAGGTTTGACCACCCATCTAATATATATATATGTTGACAATACAAAAATTATTTTATATTATTTATTAATTTAATTTAAT
>NW_025887614.1:0-2138 GCF_002878395.1 Capsicum annuum
AGATGGTTGTCACATGTTTAAAATATTTAGAAATTCCTTTTCAAATTGTTCAAGTTATTAGATTGACCATGGTTCCATCATGTGTTGTTTTCCACAAATTTTCTTATATTATGTGAATATTATGCATGATTACCAGATTTAGAAGAGCGTCCAGGCCTCATGGTTCAACTCGTATCGTGATAGTTGGTATGCATTTTCCAGTTTATTCAAGCCATGAGAGTGTGTCCTCCTTCTCATTTTGTGGAGCTATGTGTGTGTATATGGAAATTTGTGTGTAAATTCGTGTGTATGTGTGAAAATCCCCCTATGTGGTATGTGTATTTTCTTGTAAATAATGGTGTGTAATTATGTATGTATTATTGTTGTGTTCTAGTGGTGTATATGACTATTGTATCTTTTAATGGCGTGAATCTGGTGGGTTTGTTAGGAAATTGGAGACCAAATGGGTAGGGTAGGGTGTAATGCCCCAAAAAGAGGTCTCGAGACGTCACACGATGCTCAAGACTATAAGTAGTCTTAAGCTAACCCTGCCTGCCTTCTACTAAGTCTGAATCTCATAGCAAGGGAATATAGGTATAAAAATAATACTAAATGCGGAAATCTACTTGAGATAACTGAGAATATCTCAATATAATCTTTGAAAAAACAAAACTTAATAGTCTGAACAATCAATACTGAATAATCTAAATCATATCTAGCAGTCTGACAAGCCTCTGCTACTAATACTAGAGAGCCACTGGGTATAAGACCCCGCAAAAATGTTACATTCATATTCATCTCGTTTAGCTCTTTGAAGCTCAATATAAGGTCCAATACTTAGAAAATTTAGCCAAGTGTTTAACACTTAGTCTTATTTTAGACCTCTAAACTTCGAGAATTTATTTGATGACCTTCCCAACCTTCGTTTTATAATTTTTCAAGTTGCGTTACGATAGGGCAAGGTCGTAGTACATCCCGGGTGAGTTTAAGAATTTTTGGAGTAGTGTAAGGGCACGTTTGGGTGCCCAAACTAGTAGCTCAGGGCGATAGTCCTGCGTTACCCAGGCTAGAGCACCGCTCTAAGCAAGGCGTCGCCCTGGCTAAAGCGTGAGACTAGCTGGGCGTCGGCTTGCAACTCCGATAGGGTGCCCAGTTTTCAACATTTCTACCTCCGTGTTTCTAAGGGTATTTTGGTCTTTTCCACCCATATATAAACCCCAAAACACATGGTTAAGGTTACTAAATACCAAAATATACTCCTTTGGTTGAAATCCTCACCAAAATCATCAAGAACAAACCTAGGGTTCAATTGGGAACATCAAGATTCGAGCCTATTTCACCGTTAACTTTGACGGATTTTCAATCTAAGGTATGCGTAGTGTTCATCCACGGATCCCTTTCGTCCGTACAGTTCAAGAATCAATCTTTAAATACTAAATTTTGATTGTTTTGTGGTGATATGATCATATTCATGTTGGTGGTTGTTATTTGTGGTATAGAGTAGTATTTTGATGTATTTTCATGGATGTTATGATCGTGTTAGTTGGAACCCATGAATTTTGGGTGGCTTAATATGGTGAAATTAATGAATACGCCTATGCCTTAAAGAGTGCATGAAAGGTGTTTGATAAAATTCCTAGAATGCTAGAAATTATGTTTCCATGGATCAATAGTATCTAAATGGCAAGTTGATGTTAACCATTATGATTCAATATAAATTCCATGCTATTGTTGTGTTGTTATTGTTGTGGTATGAAGCTTTCATGATAATGGAGTTATACAATATGTACATGATATATATTCACTCCCTACCATGCATAAGATGTTGAGAACTACATGTAGTATAATATCCCGTACTTATAATGTTATCAATTGTGAATTCTGTTCTCATGATCAAGTAAGTCATGTTGTGTCAGTTTCCTTCCATCGAGTCCTGGGGGTACTCGTACCTGAAAAATATAGTTGTGTGCCTAGAGCCATGTCATATTTTCACGATATCCGAAATCAAGCCATGATTCAGTAGAATTTAGTCAGTCATGTGACTCAGGAAACTCATGATCTCAGACAGTTATCAGATATCAGTAGTATTCCATCAGTCAATGTAATTCAGTAAGCTCAGTCCATGCCTAGTCAGCTAATCATGTTCAGTCTCTTCAGTT
>NW_025887615.1:0-1376 GCF_002878395.1 Capsicum annuum
AATTATGAATGCTTGTTAAAGAAGACAAAGAAAAATCTTTTGATGTTTTTGGTTTTGTTTTTTTTAAGGGGGGGGGGGGGTAAGTGCAAAAGATAAAAAAATCTTTTTGAATTTTTGAATTACGAAAAACGAAAGTCATAAAGAACTCTAAAAAAAACTACGAAACACACTTTTTTTGACTCACCTTTTCTTTTTCTCTTTTTTTTTTTCAAACTTTCTTGTCTACACACTTTCCTTTATTTCTAGCATAATGCTTTTCCCAAATCAGTCCGTCAAATAACCATGTTACCCTCAAAGATACAATATTTAGCACGTAGGGATGCTTTAGAGGTGATCCTCCTACAAAGGGTCACGTGGGTCCAGCTAGGTCTCAATATGATGCAGATAAGCATGACCTAAAGGCTGACCTACGTTGGGGTCCACTAACAAGGATATTCGGGGGAGCGTATAGTCGATAGTGGCTTGCTTTAGCTGTCCACCTACTCTATATAACCCAATGGCTCCCCCTCCTAAAATAAGACACACATATACTACGGACTTATTACAGAAAGAATGACTCGGGTTGTGCACATGATGCCAGATATAAAGCGGTAACACATAAAATAAAACTGTAAACAAAGAGCACGTGGGCACTCAACAATGATAAACAATAACATAAAACAACACAAACAAAATGTCTGTACACCTATAGTTCCAAACTAAGCCGATACAACTCCAAAATAAGCTCAAATTCTGAAAAGTCCCCAGCAGAATCGTCAGAGCTGTCACACCCAATTTTACACCCAAAAGATTAGTTTTTAAGTTTCGAAAGGTCTTTTATTATTAAAGTAACAAAATAAAGATTTGTTTCAAAAAAAGATTATTTTAACATTCAAATTCAGAGTCGCCGCTTGGTATAATCCGGTGTGGCAAGTCACCTTTGAAAAATCCTTTTCGATATAATTTGACTCTTTAAAAACTGGTTTGCGAATAGAGATTCTGGCTAAGAAAATCTGTTGATCTAGGGGAAGGTGTTAGGCACCCCTCGATCCCGTGGTTCGACCATGGTCGTTTGGTAAAGTAAATCAGCTAATTTGACATTACAAATGTATAAACCACACAAAACACATAAAACAATCAATCAAACACACGAAACAAAACAAATCTAAAATATAGTGTTCAGTCCAATTATACAGTCCTAAAATAGAAAAATGCAAAAATGTAAATCCTATTCTAAACTAATCCTATACTAATGCTTTACCCGACGCCTCGAGCCTTCATCACGAACGTTCTTCGGGTACAAGATACCTCGGGGCATTCCCTAATTAATAAGTACAATATGACCTTGGTGCATTCCCCGATGACTGAATACATTTTTCAAATCTTGTGCAATAAAG
>NW_025887616.1:0-1583 GCF_002878395.1 Capsicum annuum
TTTCGTGCAGCAATCAATTGTGGCATAACAAGACGCCAACCAGTCCATACCCATTATAACATCAAAATCTACCATTTCTAACTCTACAAGATCAGCCATCGTATCACGACCACAAACAATTACTATGTAGTTTCGACAAACCCTTCTAGCTATAATAGATTCCCCAACCGGTGTGGATACTTCAAAAGGCTTAACTAACAGTTCGGGTATTCTTTCGAACTTTCCAACAACCAATGGAGTAACATAATATAATGTAGAACTGGGATCAATTAAGGCATATAAATCGAATGAAAAGATAGACAACGTACCCGTAACTACATCTGGGGAAGCCTCTAAATTCTGTCGATCCGCTAGAGCATACATACGATTTTGAGCCCCGCTAGAACTCGTGGCTCCTCTATCACCTCTAACATGACCCATTGGTTGTGCACCCCTTCCTGAATAAGGCATTAATGATGATGATGCAACAAATGACCCCGTAGGTCGTGCCATACCCCCTATGCCCCTTCGTGGGCATTCTCTCATCATATGCCCCGACATACCGCACCAAAAGCAAACATTGGTACCTAGCCGACATGCGCCCAAATGATACCTTCCACATTTATTGCATGGCTCTCGAGGAGGTCTCGATTGGCTCATATTCCCTTGCCCTTGGTACCCCACTATCCGCGAACTCTGACTCTCACTTCTGTGCCCAAATTGATTTCCTCTGGACCCTTGGAACTGTGGTGAGGTACTAGCTGCAGAATAAAAAGATATAGGCCTAGGTAGTCTAGCAGAAAACTGTGGTCTGAACCCTCCTTGGGATGCCATGAACTGCCCTGTAGATCTGGCCCTCTTGGAATATCCTCTTTCTAATTCCTGTGTTTTTCTTCTCTGCCTCTGATCTTCCATTTTCTATGCAAAAGCTTGGATCCTCGCTATGTCCATATCTTTGTTCAAAACGGCAATAGTACAATCTCTAACCAGATATGAATCTAGCCTATCCACATATTGATGAACTTTGTCATCCATAATAGCTATAACATTAGGAGCATATCTTGACAAGGAATTAAATCAGAGACTGTACTCCCTCGCGCTCATATTCCCCTAACGAAGATTTAAAAACTGATCTGCATGCGCCTGATGAATCTTGAATGGAAGATAATGATCAAAAAATGCCTCTTTGAACTCTTTCCAAGTTGCTGGGGGTGCATCAATACCTCTAGATCGTTTCCA
This sequence comes from Capsicum annuum, assembly GCF_002878395.1. Taxonomy (NCBI): domain Eukaryota; kingdom Viridiplantae; phylum Streptophyta; class Magnoliopsida; order Solanales; family Solanaceae; genus Capsicum; species Capsicum annuum. The sequence continues at coordinate 1,219 of NW_025887616.1, forward strand.
GTCTTCATACCAATATATAGCCTCCCCTTTAAATCTATACGTCTCTAACTCCACTATCTCTCTACTCGTTACATGCATAACATCTAAGGCCCTTTGAATTTGATCAATAAAGTCCTGTGGGTCCTCGTTAGGATCTGATCCAGTAAAAGTGGGAGGATCCATCTTAAGAAAATCCTGTGTTCGAAGGCTAGCCGCCCTATCTATACCACTAGGACCCGTGGTAGGAATGGCTTGCCCGGCAACTATACGAGTCAAAATTTGCACTGCATTTCTAAGATCTTGATCAACAGCATTAATAGGTGGCTCTGCGGATATAGTTCTCCTCCCCCTTATTTCTTCCGGACTGGAGAAAGTTTCTGATGCAT
>NW_025887617.1:0-7694 GCF_002878395.1 Capsicum annuum
GTTGCAACATTTAATCTAATTGTTCACTTTCATTTATTAATTATATTTTTTATTACTGTAAAAAGTTATGACTTTAGTTAAATTAAGAAATATTGTGATATGCATGACTTTTCAGATTATTATTATTATTATTAATTAGTTTTTCCAAGAACCATTTTTATTGAGTTGTAACAACAAATTTTATATCTGTTGCATCAGATAACTCATCTGTGATAATAAATATACCATCTGTTGCAACAAATAGAGAACCTGTTGCATCAGATAATATATCTGTTGCAACATATAATCAATCTTTTTATAAAAAAAAATTATCATCATATCATTAATCCAAATTTGCTGACTTTTTTATTATATAAATTTTTAAAAAAATACCTTTTCAATAACTGTTTTTTAATAAAATAATAATCATTTTTATTGAGTTCTGGCAACAGATTGTATATCTGTCGAATCAGATAAACCATCAGTTGCAACAGATATACCATTTGTTGCAACAAATGGACGATCTGTTTTAATAGCTTTTTTTATTTCTTCTAACAGCTGATACATCAGTCACAACAGATGGGGAATTTGATGCATCAACAACATTGTTGAATGTGTTTTAGACAAAAAGTCACTTTGATTTTAATAAATGATCGTGACTTTTTGCCATTTTTGTTTTTAAATTTGTTTTTTAAAATTATTTATTTATTATATAATAAAAAAATCAGAATATTGGATTAATTAACTAACTTATATGATGATTGTTAAGAAAAAGGTGAACAGTCGTGACTTTTTTCTTAACAATCATCATATAAGTTAATTAATTAATCCAATATTTTGACTTTTTTATTATATAATAAATAAATAATTTTAAAATAAAAATGGTGAAAAGTCACGATCAATTATTAAAATCAAATAACCATTCTTTTACGGTTATAAATTGTGTTTATCATTTATTTTCTTATTATTTATTTACGAACCTTTTTCATATTAAATAATCGAAAAGTCATGTCTTTTCACCCTCTCAATAACAATAACTCTTTTTTCTTAATAACCGTCTGTTGTAACATATGATCGATCTGTCGCATCAGATTAACCTTTGTTGCCACAAATACTCAATCCCTACCATCAACTGTTAACATGTTGAGAATAAGGAATAAACAGAATGATAATTAAATACTAAATAAGAATTAAAAATTCAAAGTCGACCACCAAACATAGATTTTTGAATCCCTTGGGTAGATCTAATATACAAAAGGAGGAAAATAATATATATGCTAAAAAAACATAACCTAATTATTATTACTACTACTACTATTATTATTATTATTATTATATTATTATTATTATTATTACTATTATCAATCGAACAATTTTCATCTGGCAGCAGCAGGGCACTCCTCAGCCTTGCTCCGAAGTCGGTCAAATCCCTCTGGAGTTCATCAAACTGCCTTTGAAGTTCCCGCAAGGACTCGATATGAATCTTCTTGTACAAATCTGGATCAGTCATATTTGTATTGTAAGTGTAATAGAATGAACAAGTGAGTATGGATGAACCTATTTATAAATGATTGAATTGGAAGGGGTTAGTCAAACAAAAAGCCACGACTGTTCATATCCCTTAATTAAATAAAATTGATGACTTTTCGAATATGTAAATTAAAAAAATGGATCTAAATACAACATTTTATCTTTTATTGTATTTCGGAAAGAAAAGAAAATTGCTTTAAAATAAATCTAATAGATGGGTAATCTGTTACAAATATATTCCATCTGTCAGATAACTTACAACATATTTACAATTTACTGCAACAGATGGATATATCTATTTTCTTTTCCAACATATATGTCATATATTGCAACAGATTGATCATCTATCGTAATAGATGTCTGCAATTATTTCACAATTTAAACAAACATGGCATCTGTTGCAACTTGCTAGTTATCTGTTTATTCAATTTAAGCCATAGATGGTCTAGAACTATTAGGTGCGTACAGACGGATTGGATAGATCCACTGTCATGTGTGGGAGTTTAGTATTATTGATAAGGTCATTGGGATAGCACACACAAAGTACAATATTTTTGTAAATGCAGTTTTTAATTGATTAGGCACTGATCATTCAAATAAGATCCTGCATTGTACAGTTAAGTTTGATGGGTTCGAATTGATAAGGCTGAGGGCCTCATGAAGATGGTGCAGATACCCTATTATGAATTACTGAAGATTGTTGCTCATGTTTATGCGTGTTAAGATTTGAGAAGGCATCAATATTTGGTTTCATTGCAGAGATCCAATAGCGATTAGAATTAACTTTAAGTGTGCATTGGACTCTGAGAAGGCCTTTGAAGCTTCGTACTGCATCAAACAAGAACGGAAAAATAATAGAAATTCTTCGGGCCTAAATTTATATGGAAGGGTTGATCATGAAGATGATTATACGCCAGAAGGAGCCGAAGGAGAATTCCTGCAAGGAAAAGGGGAGTTGATGAAAGACTATATCATCTGAGAGCTAATTGAAGAAGAGACATAGGGTAGAAAGTAACTTCTAGCGAATTTGGCCGATAAAATTATCTTAAAACATGAGAAATCTGTATCAAGTGCAAATATGAAAGTGTATCCGGTAATGTAAATTCATCTGTTGTCTCTCTAAAAGAAAAATAATGCAGATGGACACTTTTCTAGGGAGCTGCAACTAGGTAGCGTGGTTGGGATTATCACCTAGATAAAAAATAGCAGAAGACCAAGAAAGTAGCCTTATGGACATCAAGGTTTGAAATAATGTATAGTAACTTTAGAAAACTTGCGCCAACAACAACTGCAGTTAAAGTAAGGAATCTAAGCGAAGGCAAAAATTTTTGAATTTTAAATTGCATCTCATGCCTTCTTGTTTGTGGTTCTGATTAGGACCTAATTTCTAAATTTCTGAATTTTAAATTGCATCAACAGCAATGGACCTAATCGAAAACACAAACAAGAAGGCATGGGATGAAATTTAAAATTCAAAAATTGCTGCCTTTACTTAGATTCCTTACTTAAATTGCAGTTGTTGTTGGCGCAAGTTTTCTAGACTTACTGTACATCATTTCAACCCTCGATGCCCGTAAGGCTGCTTTTTTAGTTTTCTGCTATTATCTAGAATCTAGGTGATAATCTCGAAAATGCTACCTAGATGCAGCTCCCTAGAAAAATGACCATCTACACTATTTTTCTCTTAGAGAAACAACATACGGATTTTTCATTACCTGATACAATTTCATATTTGCACTTGATACAGATATCTCATGTTTTAAGATAATTTCATTGGCCAGATTCGCTAGAAGTTACTTTTTACCCTATGTATCCTCTTCAATTAGCTCTCAGATGATATAGTCTTTTATTAATCAACCACCCATTTTCCCTCGAAGACATTCTCTTACCAAACCTTCTGGCGTATAATCATCACCCCGAGCAAATCAACCATATAAATTTGGGCTAGGGAAATAACTATATTGGATTTTCATTTTTGTTAGATGCAGTGCTAGGCTTCGAAGGCCTTCTCAGAGTCCAATGCACCCTAAAAGTTAGTCCAATTACTATTGAATCTCTTTACAATGACACCAAAACTAGATTCCTTCACAATGCATTACACATAAACATGAGCAACAACCGATATTAAATCTTAATATCTACAAAGAAGAGAAAAAAAATAATGTCAAAGTAAGAACGTTATCCATCTTTTATGACAGATGTGGAGTCTATTGTAATAGATGTGGAGTCTGTTGCAATAGATATGGAGTTTGTTGCATCAGATGTGGAGTCTATTGTAACAGATGTGGAGTCTGTTGCAACAGATGTAGACTTTGTTGGAATACATTAAACCAACCTTGTCGGTGGTTTGATTTATTCCAACAGAGTCTACATCTGTTGCAACAGACTCCACATCTGTTACAATAGACTCCACATCTGATGCAACAAACTCCATATCTATTGCAACAGACTCCACATCTATTACAATAGACTCCACATCTGTCATAAAAGATGGATAACGTTCTTACTTTGACATTATTTTTTTTCTCTTCTTTGTAGATATTAAGATTTAATATCGGTTGTTGCTCATGTTTATGTGTAATGCATTGTGAAGGAATCTAGTTTTGGTGTCATTGTAAAGAGATTCAATAGTAATTGGACTAACTTTTAGGGTGCATTGGACTCTGAGAAGGCCTTCGAAGCCTAGCACTGCATCTAACAAAAATGAAAATCCAATATAGTTATTTCCCTAGCCCAAATTTATATGGTTGATTTGCTCGGGGTGATGATTATACGCCAGAAGGTTTGGTAAGAGAATGTCTTCGAGGGAAAATGGGTGGTTGATTAATAAAAGACTATATCATCTGAGAGCTAATTGAAGAGGATACATAGGGTAAAAAGTAACTTCTAGCGAATCTGGCCAATGAAATTATCTTAAAACATGAGATATCTGTATCAAGTGCAAATATGAAATTGTATCAGGTAATGAAAAATCCGTATGTTGTTTCTCTAAGAGAAAAATAGTGTAGATGGTCATTTTTCTAGGGAGCTGCATCTAGGTAGCATTTTCGAGATTATCACCTAGATTCTAGATAATAGCAGAAAACTAAAAAAGCAGCCTTACGGGCATCGAGGGTTGAAATGATGTACAGTAAGTCTAGAAAACTTGCGCCAACAACAACTGCAATTTAAGTAAGGAATCTAAGTAAAGGCAGCAATTTTTGAATTTTAAATTTCATCCCATGCCTTCTTGTTTGTGTTTTCGATTAGGTCCATTGCTGTTGATGCAATTTAAAATTCAGAAATTTAGAAATTAGGTCCTAATCAGAACCACAAACAAGAAGGCATGAGATGCAATTTAAAATTCAAAAATTTTTGCCTTCGCTTAGATTCCTTACTTTAACTGCAGTTGTTGTTGGCGCAAGTTTTCTAAAGTTACTATACATTATTTCAAACCTTGATGTCCATAAGGCTACTTTCTTGGTCTTCTGCTATTTTTTATCTAGGTGATAATCCCAACCACGCTACCTAGTTGCAGCTCCCTAGAAAAGTGTCCATCTGCATTATTTTTCTTTTAGAGAGACAACAGATGAATTTACATTACCGGATACACTTTCATATTTGCACTTGATACAGATTTCTCATGTTTTAAGATAATTTTATCGGCCAAATTCGCTAGAAGTTACTTTCTACCCTATGTCTCTTCTTCAATTAGCTCTCAGATGATATAGTCTTTCATCAACTCCCCTTTTCCTTGCAGGAATTCTCCTTCGGCTCCTTCTGGCGTATAATCATCTTCATGATCAACCCTTCCATATAAATTTAGGCCCGAAGAATTTCTATTATTTTTCCGTTCTTGTTTGATGCAGTACGAAGCTTCAAAGGCCTTCTCAGAGTCCAATGCACACTTAAAGTTAATTCTAATCGCTATTGGATCTCTGCAATGAAACCAAATATTGATGCCTTCTCAAATCTTAACACGCATAAACATGAGCAACAATCTTCAGTAATTCATAATAGGGTATCTGCACCATCTTCATGAGGCCCTCAGCCTTATCAATTCGAACCCATCAAACTTAACTGTACAATGCAGGATCTTATTTGAATGATCAGTGCCTAATCAATTAAAAACTGCATTTACAAAAATATTGTACTTTGTGTGTGCTATCCCAATGACCTTATCAATAATACTAAACTCCCACACATGACAGTGGATCTATCCAATCCGTCTGTACGCACCTAATAGTTCTAGACCATCTATGGCTTAAATTGAATAAACAGATAACTAGCAAGTTGCAACAGATGCCATGTTTGTTTAAATTGTGAAATAATTGCAGACATCTATTACGATAGATGATCAATCTGTTGCAATATATGACATATATGTTGGAAAAGAAAATAGATATATCCATCTGTTGCAGTAAATTGTAAATATGTTGTAAGTTATCTGACAGATGGAATATATTTGTAACAGATTACCCATCTATTAGATTTATTTTAAAGCAATTTTCTTTTCTTTCCGAAATACAATAAAAGATAAAATGTTGTATTTAGATCCATTTTTTTAATTTACATATTCGAAAAGTCATCAATTTTATTTAATTAAGGGATATGAACAGTCGTGGCTTTTTGTTTGACTAACCCCTTCCAATTCAATCATTTATAAATAGGTTCATCCATACTCACTTGTTCATTCTATTACACTTACAATACAAATATGACTGATCCAGATTTGTACAAGAAGATTCATATCGAGTCCTTGCGGGAACTTCAAAGGCAGTTTGATGAACTCCAGAGGGATTTGACCGACTTCGGAGCAAGGCTGAGGAGTGCCCTGCTGCTGCCAGATGAAAATTGTTCGATTGATAATAGTAATAATAATAATAATAATATAATAATAATAATAATAATAGTAGTAGTAGTAATAATAATTAGGTTATGTTTTTTTAGCATATATATTATTTTCCTCCTTTTGTATATTAGATCTACCCAAGGGATTCAAAAATCTATGTTTGGTGGTCGACTTTGAATTTTTAATTCTTATTTAGTATTTAATTATCATTCTGTTTATTCCTTATTCTCAACATGTTAACAGTTGATGGTAGGGATTGAGTATTTGTGGCAACAAAGGTTAATCTGATGCGACAGATCGATCATATGTTACAACAGACGGTTATTAAGAAAAAAGAGTTATTGTTATTGAGAGGGTGAAAAGACATGACTTTTCGATTATTTAATATGAAAAAGGTTCGTAAATAAATAATAAGAAAATAAATGATAAACACAATTTATAACCGTAAAAGAATGGTTATTTGATTTTAATAATTGATCGTGACTTTTCACCATTTTTATTTTAAAATTATTTATTTATTATATAATAAAAAAGTCAAAATATTGGATTAATTAATTAACTTATATGATGATTGTTAAGAAAAAAGTCACGACTGTTCACCTTTTTCTTAACAATCATCATATAAGTTAGTTAATTAATCCAATATTCTGATTTTTTTATTATATAATAAATAAATAATTTTAAAAAACAAATTTAAAAACAAAAATGGCAAAAAGTCACGATCATTTATTAAAATCAAAGTGACTTTTTGTCTAAAACACATTCAACAATGTTGTTGATGCATCAAATTCCCCATCTGTTGTGACTGATGTATCAGCTGTTAGAAGAAATAAAAAAAGCTATTAAAACAGATCGTCCATTTGTTGCAACAAATGGTATATCTGTTGCAACTGATGGTTTATCTGATTCGACAGATATACAATCTGTTGCCAGAACTCAATAAAAATGATTATTATTTTATTAAAAAACAGTTATTGAAAAGGTATTTTTTTAAAAATTTATATAATAAAAAAGTCAGCAAATTTGGATTAATGATATGATGATAATTTTTTTTTATAAAAAGATTGATTATATGTTGCAACAGATATATTATCTGATGCAACAGGTTCTCTATTTGTTGCAACAGATGGTATATTTATTATCACAGATGAGTTATCTGATGCAACAGATATAAAATTTGTTGTTACAACTCAATAAAAATGGTTCTTGGAAAAACTAATTAATAATAATAATAATAATCTGAAAAGTCATGCATATCACAATATTTCTTAATTTAACTAAAGTCATAACTTTTTACAGTAATAAAAAATATAATTAATAAATGAAAGTGAACAATTAGATTAAATGTTGCAAC
>NW_025887618.1:0-4489 GCF_002878395.1 Capsicum annuum
ATTCAGGGATGAATGTTCCTAGTAGGGGAGAATATTACATCCTGGGTTTTAGCCTTAGAAAATTTTCCTTGAAATCCATTCTCTGAACCTAATGCGACTCATGGGTACGAGTCGTATGCTGGAGTACGAGTGGTATGGTAATTGTTTAATGGTCTTTGGAATTGGTTTTGGTTATACTATACCCCCAAGGGGCTTGATAAAATGCTTATAAAGATATGCTCATTGCATTGACTTCTTTAAATGGAACTTTTGCTTGTTTTCGGCTTATGCATGAAACTATAAATGTCTTAAATGATTTACAAAGGTTAAAGGCTTATTGGTTTTGTTTATGGAGTACCTGGAAGTCTCCCAAGAGATTAATATGGTAAATGGATAAGGACACTTAAGAGTCCTCTTAAGCAAACTGGTTTAGCTATGGATAAATCTTGCAAGTATTGTTAGTATGACGATACCACAAAATATGTACTTAGTTAATAACTCAAAATTGGTTTGTTTGGACATGGTTTTAAATTGGACATTAATGACAGGATGTGTAACTAAACTGTGTAAGGTGGAGGTTTCGGGGAAACCAAAACTGGAAACTCATATTTGCCGATATAAGGGGTCTTCGATAGCCACATGCTAATGTCAGATTTTATATTAGTGGGTTGTACTAGTCATCCCATGGGATATTTCCTAGTCGTGCGGCTACACGCACTGGAACTCTTTTAGAGAGGGGAGAGGGGGGGCTGAACTGATACGGCCCATGGGTGTAGTTTAATGACAATGTTACATAGCCCAAGTTAAGGTTTTAAATTCATGGTAAACACAGATTCCCTTTCTCGACACTTATATATATATGTATGGTTGTATTCATAATGGATGGTTTTACTTGGTTGTTTAAATGGCATTACTTTATCCTTATACTGAGATACATGCTAGTGGTCACTCACTAACCCATCTACTGGCGGATGTATACCTATGTTATGTAGGAACCGGACACTCTACTCCTCATGTCTAGCACGCGAATTCAGTATCGACATTTGGATTGAAGTAGTGAGCTTCTATCTTTTCGGAAGGATGTATTTCATGATATGGACATTCTTATACATTTTGTTTTCATTTTGGACATTGGTTTTGGGCATGGTTGGGGGCATAACTAACTAGATATTTGTATTTTTTTCGTAGAAGCTTTGTGATATTTCTAGGGGTTGGTATGGGCAGGATCAGTATTGGTGTCGGCCTTGGCATTGGAACAAGCTAGGAGGCTGGCATCATCGAACATAATTTCTCACTGTTCTATCTTATTACATTTTGGGATTGATTATCATAGTATGTTTTTATATCGTCTTTGGTTTAGTATGGTATGGATGGTTGGTTTTGGTACGATTAGACTCGGTTGGGTCTTTCACAGTCATGATCCTATCCTAGAGTCTTGATGTGAACAATAACACTATATTTTTATATGTTCAAAATTCAGCTAATTTGAGGCTGTGAAAGGTGGTTGGGTTGGGTTAAGGGGGCGGTCCCCAGTCCTGGTTGGACTTGGGATGCCCATTATGTCTATGTCCCGATTTGGGTTGTGACAAGTTGGTATCAAAGCTTTAGGTTCATGGTAAACTGGATAGTCCATAAAGTCGTGTCTAGTAGAGTCTCTTTTAGGGGTGTGTAATACACCATACTCATAAGAGAGAGGTTGTAAGACATTTAGGAATGTTTTACTTTATTGAACTTCTCAGTCGCGGAATCCTCTCTAATCCTTGGTTATTTGTCTTTCAGATCATGCCTCGTAGACCTGGGACGCAAAGGAGTCTTTCTGCCTTATCTAGGAATAATTCTGAAGGGGTACCTCTTATATCTGGAGTATATATTAGATCACATGGTCCTATTCCTGATTGTGCAAGAGTTTCTTTTATTCCTCCCACTGCCCCTCAGGTTCCATACGGTAATGTGACAACTGCGGAGTTTCATCAGTCTATGCATGTTATTGCTTAGATAGTCACTGATAAGATAGAGTAGAGTATGACTAGTGCTTTTTCTATTGAGGCCACAAGGATTGGTCCATTTATGAAGATGAGTCCTCCTACTTTTACGGGAGTAAAGATGGAGGAAGACTGATAATTCTTCTTGGATGAACTAGAAAAGATATTTATGGTTATCCAGGCTTCTGATGTGGAGGGAGTTAGCTTTCCATCTTATTAGCTCAAAGATATTACTTATCAGTTGTATAAAGAGTGGGAAAAAGATAAGGGTTATATGAAAGAGGAAGGGTTGTTGGAGGTCTTCTCTAATGCCTTCATGGATCGTTTCTTTCCTCAAGAGTTGAGGAAATCCAAGATGGACTAGTTTGTGAACCTCAGGTAATGGAGGATTTCTATAAGGGAATATGCCTTGAAGTTTCATCAGTTGTCAAGGTATGCTTCTGATTTGGTGACAAATATGAGGTCAAGAATGAGGAAGTTTGCTTCTAAGCTAAATTGAGATTTGATTTTGGAAAGCAAGACTGCTTTGCTCATTAGGGGTATGGATATCTCTAGGTTGACTTTTCAAATGCAGGAGGTTGGGGATGAGATCAGAAAGCAGGCAAAATTTGGGGAAAGGCAGAGAAAGCGGGGAAGATTTTATAATCAAGGAGGTGTGCAGTCTCAGGGAGGTAGAGATGGTGGCAAGTGGCAGAAAAAAAAGTGGGGGAGTTCTGGGTCCTTCTCTGCTTCCAGTGTTTCTTACCCACAACAGTCAAGCGGGTGACAGGTGTCACCAGGGTGGTGATAAGTTTCGGGCACAGGTTACCTAATTTCAAGCATGCAAAAGTCATTCTATTTCTTCATACCGCCTTTGTCAGTTCAGTGGTCGTCCTCATAGGGGATTTTGTGAGGAAATTAGAGATAAGTGCTTCAAGTGCGGTCAAGAAGGCTATCGGCTCAAAGATTGTCTGGCTAATAAGGTTGCTACAGGGGCGAATATGATTCTGGTAGCTTTATCTTCTGCTCCTACACCTGGTGGTGTGACATCTTCCTCTATTACTGCTCCTGGTTCTAGTGTTGGTCTGACTTGGTTGTATGCTTTGGTGTCCCTGTAGGAATCCGAGGAATCACCTAATGTTTTTACTGTAATACCCCGTAAATCTAAACCAATGTTGGCATCATGTTTCAGGCTCATGCATAGTACATTGTCATTCTTTGATAGTATTATGAGTTAGTTTGAGGTATATTAAGGCCCCAAATAACTCCCATCTATTAGACGAATCAAAATAATCCTTACCGATTGAAATTTTGATAAGAATGTTGTTTTAGTCAACTTCAAATGAGCATATATTTTCCTCTGCTCAGAATTTTCCATCTCAAAACCTAGCAAATGATAGGAAATTTAATTAGCTTTCCAACGATACCAATTATTCCCAAATCTGATACTCGGATAAGAAGTTATGGAACTTTTAGTAAAAGCAGTAGCTCAATACGAGTAGCACCGTGTCGCGCCGATGTGTCATTTCACAGGTTTCAATTTCCAGTGAGGTATCCCGATTACCATCGTGTCACGCCAAAAGTCCAGTTGGGAATGTCCATTTCCAGTGACTCAATGAGATGGCACCGCGTTGCACCGCTGGGCAAAATAAGGTTCGTCAGTTTTCTAGTGGCCCGACGCGATTGTACCGCATCGCGCCAGGTGTAAAAATCAGGATTTTGCCCAGTTCCATGATTTAATTTCCAGGGACAGTTTAGTGTTTTGCTAAGGCCCTAAACTCGTCAAATACAAAATTAAACCCTAAAAGGGCATTATATGCCCCATTATTCACAAATTACTCTTTAAGAAGTTAATTCTCTTTCAAGAACAAACCCTTGCTTTCAAAATTCAAGAGCAAATCTCAAGAACTTACCATCAATTCTAGCAAATTCATCAACCCAGGTATGTTAAGTGTTCATCCATGGGTTCCTTTCACCCATGGAGCCCAAGTATCCAATTTAAATACAAAGTTATGATCTATTCAAGTTATTATGATTTTAAATTGTGATTTCAACCATGAATCTTGATTTCATACCATTCTTACATGAAATTGTTGTTGTTCTCAAACCCCATATGTTTTAATATTGCTATTTTTCTGAATTAAATCATGATTAAGTGTTGTTGATGTTGAAACTATGCTATTACTCTAAGTTTTATACTATTCCTATGTTTGGCCTAAACTATGTATATCAAGTTTTTGATGAAATGCCTACAAGAATGGATTTTTAATAAATGTTTCCATGTTAAATCCTCCAAGCTTAAATGCTATTTTACTATTATTGCTATTGAGTCCTGGGGGTTATGAATACCCGAAAACATAGTTGTTTACTTAGTCTTAGTATCTTTAGAATAGTTTTACAATAGATTATGAGCATTACCAGTTCAGTTAGTTATCATAATCAATTAAACTTAGAACAATCCAGTATTCTGAGTCAGTTTAGTTAGGAGTAGGATTTAGCACCGAGCGAGTGTAGGGATTGTGGCTTTCCCATCAGATAAGAAGAGTCGT
>NW_025887619.1:0-6605 GCF_002878395.1 Capsicum annuum
TTTACGATATATTTTCATTGGAATTTGTCCGTGACACGTTTGAATGGTGATTTTTGCATGTTGCATCCTTAAACCATGATTTTTGGTATGGAAATTATGTTAGTATCACATGTTTAACTATTACCATGCTCAAGTCTATGAATTCTAAGTGTTTGATAAAATGCCAAAGAGAATGATTTTATAAAATGATTTTCCCCATTATGGTTTTGAAGCTTTTACATACCTTTATTGTTATTTTTCATTCAGTGTTGGGGGTTATGAATACTCAAAACTTAGCTGTTTACCTAGTTTACAGATTCTTTAGAATGGTTTCAGATAAACTATGATCCTTGTCATTCAGTTAGTAACATTCATCAGTTATTGGCTCAGATAAGCTCAATAATCAGTAGCTTTCAGTTGGGAGTAGGATTTTGCACCGAGCGAATGCAGGATGGCGGATTCCCCGTCAGATAGGTAAAGTTGTTAGTAGTTGTCCCTATATTCCAGAACCACGTAGCCAACATGGGTTATGAAAACTCACTCGTCAGTTTAGGCTTGAATACCTCCCAGGGGTCACCCGTCAATTTAGGCTTGACTCCGCCCTGGGATCACCCGTCAGTTTAGCCTTAATACCCTAGTTCTTCAGTAGCTTAGTGGATCCACACAACTATTGCTAGTGCTCATGGCATGGTACTGACACCCTTCCAACTGGGGTCATAGTTTGGACCCCAATCAGCATAGAATGGGGCATGTCGGTTAGATGATACCTCATAGTCTCAGTACAGTCTTAGTTCGAAAGTCAGTTTAGGTTTGCTTGACCATAGCATATAGTTTATCAGTTAAATTAGTACTCAGTTTCAGTATTTTAGTTTACATACTACTTCAATAATATGTTATATACTTGATCATGCATTCTCACATTTTACAGCTTTTACACATACTATGCATTAGTTATTTCATGTTATTCATTCAGTCAATTATTATTCATACACATGAGCCCATGCATATCAGCCTAACCCCATCTAGCATACCAGTACATTCAAAGTACTGATCGCATACTCGTTTCTTGCCCTTTGATGTCTCATATCATAGGTTCGGATGCTCAGGTTCTTGACCGCACTTAGACATTCCAGCGGATTAGCAGAAGCAGCAGTGGTGAGTCCTCATATTTTAAGGATCGATTATATTTATTATAGTGTTTTTAGTTTTGTAGTCAGTTGGAGTTAGTTGGGGTTTGTCCCATTAACTCTTATTCAGTCAGTTTTAGAGGCTTTTGAACACTTTAGACAGTCAGTCAGTTTGTCATTACTTTTATCAGTTTTAGACAGTTGTTTTTTGGTAGTTGTTTTCAGACCTATGATTAAGAAATATTTTAGTATTTAAAACCTTATGGCATATTCAATTATTCCGCACATGTGTATTTTTTATTACTATTTAGTGCTCACAGCAGGTATCAGGATAAGCTTGTGGTCATTTGTGATCGTAAACACCGTGTGGCGTCTAAGGTGTACTCCCGAGACATTACATAACCTACCTCGAAAGCCAAAACTGATTCGCTACACTTCAAACCCATGAACTAACTTTTCATGAATGATCCCTAAATCAACGAAAACCAAGAAAGATAGAATCTATGCAAAAGTCAATGATACCTATATTTTTGACTTTTAGTTTGGGGTCAAAAAGGACCCCCAAAACGTGTTTTCATAAAAGAAGGGAGAAATCATAATTTTACTTCAAAAACATGGTTCCCATATTTTTTGGAACCTACAGTTGAAAACTCAAGTCAAATCGAGTAAAAAATAAGGTTCAAATTGAAGAAAAAATATTTTTAAAATTTACCAGGTAAAAATCTTTAAAATCCGTGCTAAAATCAAGAATCGAGGCTGTTTTGAAGATGAAATCAAGGAGACACAAGTAATTATAGGATTAAGGACATTATTCAAGTGATAAAAAGTGAAATTTAAGGATAATTCAAGTAATAAGGTTTTTAGAGTTTTGAACAATCAAATCAAGAATTAAACTAAGAAAAGGATGAAATCTCACCTTAAATCCGTAAAAGAATTGAGATATAGACGTTAATCTAGCTTCTCAAGCACCTGCACGCTTCATTTTTAAGCTCTCACACAATTTTAGGGTTTAACTCTCAAAAGACAAGGTAAAAAATGAGCTAAAGTTGGGTAAAAATGGCCTTTTTATACTGCACCAGGTTGCCTGGCACAAAAAGGACATAAATTGCACTTGCATACGTCTTACCCTGTAAGGCATAAACCCCATTCACCAAGTGCGTTTTACCCTTTGTGCCCAAGTTAACCTAGTGCACTAGATTTTAAAGTCCAAAATGGACTTCAACAGGATGCCCGAAATTCGTTTGGAGTCTGATTTACGCAAATGAATTATGTAACCCTACTAAATTCGACGTTCCGAATTCATTGGCAAAGTCGGATTTTCAACAAAAATATAGTTTTCACAAAGTTGATCCTCGAAACTCAAAATCTCAATTTTTCAAATAGAGGGTCGAAATGAGATTTAAAGGCCATAAACCCAACCAAATATGTTACCATCCTTAAATCATCGTTCTGGACGTGTTGGCAAAGTCGAATTTTCTATTCGAGGGTGTTTAGACCAAATGTGGGTCCCACACTCATATTTTTAATTTTCCAACTTTTCGACCAATATATTGAAATGAGCTCAGGTGCATTGGGACCCGAACCAAAGGTCTACCTAGCCTAAAATTGATATTCCAGAGTTACTGGTGCAGTCCGTTCAACCATCTATCACATGAAACAAGAAATAACTACACAGTTCAATAATAAGGCTATCGAAGCCACCAAAAACCATAATATTGCACAAAAGGCACTAAAATACATCCAAAACCGTTCCAATCACCCTCACATCCCCAGAAATACCACAATGCAACTATGAGAAAGGGTAAAATAGTCAAATCCTATAGAAATACACATTTCACATATTTTATTAAAAAGTTGGTCATCACATCATCCACCACTAAAAATCTAGTTCGTCCTCGAACTAAAGGCAAAACAAATAACTGAATCAACAAAGAGCTGGGGATAAGAACTAAGCATATCAAAATTGACCTCCCAAGTAGCCTTATCTACAGGTCAATATCGCTACTGGACCTTAACCACAGGAATGACCCTGGAGCGCAACCGTCTCACATTCCTAGCCAAAATGGAGATTGGCTCCTTAACAAAAGACAACCACTCATTTAACTGAACTAACTCCAAACGAATGACATGAGACTCATCAGGAATATAGCGATAAAGCATAGAAACAAGAAAAATTGGATGAACAACTGATAGATCAGGACGCAAAGCTAACTCATAGGCCACCTCACCAACAATCTGAAGAATCTCAAATGGACCAATATACCTTGGGCTAAGCTTCCCCCTCTCCCCAAACCTCATCACACCCTTCATGGTTGATACTCAAAGGAAAATACGATCACCAATACTGAATCTCAAGGCATGAAGTCTACCCCCAGTATAGGACTTTTGCCTACTCTGAGCCACTCTAAGTCTATCATGAATGATTTAGATTCTGTCCAAAAACTCATAAAGCAAGTCCATACCTCGAGGCCTAACCTCAGAAATATAAAACCAACCCATTATGGAGCGACAACGCCTACCATAAAATCCCTTGAAAAGAGTTATATTAATAATGGAATGGTAGCTATTATTATATGCAAATTCTGTTAAAGCCAAATATTTTTCCCATTGGCCACCAAAATCCATCACACATGCGCGGATCATATCCTCTAAAACCTGGCTAGTCCGCTCTAACTGGCCATCAGTTTAGGGGTGAAACATTATGCTAAGATCAGCCTGAGTACCCAACTTATCCTGAATAGTCTTTCAAAAATGGATTGTA
Source organism: Capsicum annuum (assembly GCF_002878395.1). Taxonomy (NCBI): domain Eukaryota; kingdom Viridiplantae; phylum Streptophyta; class Magnoliopsida; order Solanales; family Solanaceae; genus Capsicum; species Capsicum annuum. The sequence continues at coordinate 3,868 of NW_025887619.1, forward strand.
AATACAAAACTGACATCTGAGATGACAGATACAGGCACACCATGTAGATGCATAATCTCTCGAATGAAGATAAGAGCCAACCTCTCTCGGCACTGAAGAATACTTGAACTGGTATAAAATGAGCAGACTTGGTCAATCGATCCATGATGACCCACATATTGTTAAAACCACGAGATGTATGAGGAAGACCAGTCACAAAGTCCATGATGATCCATTTCCACTTCTACTCGAGAATTGGTAATCTCTGAATCACACTATGGGTTATCACATGCTCGTCCTTTACCTACTGACAATGTAGGCAACAAACCATAACATCCGCTACATCTCACCTCATACCACCCCATCAATAATTATATCTTAAATTATGATACATCTTAGTCATGTTTGGATGGATGAAATATATGGAACAATGGGCCTCCTCACAGATCAACCTAATCCAATCACCCACTCTCGGCACACAAAGTTGGACCCCACTTTTGAATCAAGTGAAGATTCCTTCACATCACCACTCAACACCTTATCTCAAATCAACCTCAATTCAACATCATCAAACTGATAAGCTCGAATCTACTCTATCAAAGAAGATCAAGCCTCTACAAATACCAAATTGAGCCCAGGTGTTGAAATATCAAGCCTAACCATCCGGTTAACTAAAGACTAAACTTATAAGGCCAAAGGCCTCTCCTGGACCAAAAAATGCGCCAAGGTACCCATGCTAGTCAAATTTTGGCTCATGGAATCCGCAACCATATTAGCCTTCCCCGAATGATTAAAAATAGTCAAGTCATAGTCCTCAAGCCAACGATGTGCCTCATATTAAGATCTTGCTGGGTGAAGAAGTACTGAAGGCTACGACGATTTGAGAAAATCTCACAACAGACTCCATACAAGTAGTGCCTCCACAACTTTAAAGAAAAAACAATCGCGCAAAACTCCAAATCATGGGTAGGATATATCCTCTCATGAGGCTTCAATTGACAAGACACAATCAATCACCTTGCCCTCCTTCATTAACACAACACCCAATCCAATACCTAAAGTATCACAAAACACTGTAAAATGCACGCCCTCCTAAACCAAAGTCAAGATAGGGACTGAAGTCGATAAATCCTTGAGCTTTTGGAAGCTAGCCTCACAAACATCAAACCACTGAAATGAAATCTTCTTCTGTCAACTTACTCAAAGGAGTTACAATAGAAGAGAAACCCTCAACAAAATGCCGGTAATACCCAACCTAGCCAATAAAACACTGAATGTCGGTGGACTAAGCAGGTCTTACCCAGTTACGAACCGCTGCAATCTTGGCTGGATCAACCATAATACCATCCTTAGTCACCACACGACCTAAGAAATAAACAAACTCTAATTGAAACTCGCACTTTGAGAACTTGGCATACAACTTCTCATCCCTCAATCTCTGAAGCACAACCCACAAATGCTCTTCATGCTTAGCCTCACTCATGGAATACACCAAGATATCATCTATAAATAATAACAAAGAAGTTTAGATATGGTCGAAACACTCAATTTATCAAATCCATGAATATAGTAGAGGCATTGGTCAACCCAAAAGACATGAACCAGAACTTAGAATAACCATGTCGAGTCCGAAAAGCTATCTTCGAAATATTCGAAGCTCTAATCCTCAAATGGTGATAACCAAATCTCAAATCAATTTTTAAAAATACTGTAACACCTTGAAGCTGATCAAATAAATCATCAATAAGAGGAAGAGGATACTTATTCTTAACCGACACCTTGTTCAATTATCGATAATCAAACACATCCACATAGACCCATCCTTGTTATTCACAAATAAGATAGGAGTACCCCGAGGTGATACACTAGGTTGAATAAATACCTTACCCAATAACTTCTGCAATTGATCCTTTAATTTCTTCAACTCGGTTGGGGCCATCCTATATTGAGGAATAGAAAGGGGCTTGTTGCTCGACTCAACATGAATAAAAAATCAACATCATGATCCGGAGGAATACCGGGCAAATCCATAGAAAACACATCTATAAACTCATGGATAACACAAACAGAATCCAAGGAAGAAGTTGAAACAACACTATTTGCACGAATATGCGCCAAATAAGCTAAACATCCCCTGTCAACCAATCTACTAGCCTAAACATAAGATATGACCCTCTTGGGTCTCGAATGAAAAGTACCTTTCCAAGCTATCCTTGGCACACCCGACAATGCTAAAGTCACAGTCTTAGCAAAAAAATCTAAGATAGCATGATAAGGAGCCAATCAATCCATACCCAAAATAACATCAAAATCAACCATATCTAACACAAGTAAATCAACCCAAGTCTCATGGCTAGAGAAAGTCACACCACAAGATTGGTGCATCCAATCCACCACTATAAAATTACTTATTGGGGTAGATACACAAATAGGTATGGAAAGAGGATCACTAATAGAATCAAACCCTAAAGCAAAATTACAAACACATAAGAGAAACTCGATTCAAGATCAAATAATACAAATGCAAATCTAAAACAAATGGGGATAATACCTGTGATCACAACATCAGAAGCCATTGCCTCAAGTTTGGTGAGTATAACATAACAATGGCCACGAACCCCAACTAGCTGAGTAGCCCTACAACTACCACCACAGGTTCTATGACCTCTACCTCTCACACCTCTGGTAGTACCTCTACCTCTCACAACTGAAATAGGAGTAGCTCTAATCACATGGCGGGTACAGTTCTTGGCCACATG
>NW_025887620.1:0-1472 GCF_002878395.1 Capsicum annuum
ACATTCAAATAACAAATTACAGGAAAATAATCCTTATTCCTTTCTCAGACAACTTTGTCGTGTTAACAAATATTTAAACTTTACAGAAATAAGAGCCCGTTTGGATTGGCTTTTGACTTATAAGCTAAAGAGCCATAAGTTAGAAATCCTAACATATGGCTTTTGGCTTATTTTTATCATTTTAGCTTAAATCAAGTGCTTATAAGCGCCTTTTTAATTACCCAAACACTGCAAAAGTGCTTAAAAACACCTAAAATAAGCCTTCAATCCAAACAGATCTTAAGACCTAAGGAAGAAGCAAGAAAACAAAGAAAAACAAAGTAGTCACTTGTGGAAAAGGAGTCCTCTTTGGAAATAGTACAAAATGTATTCAGCAAATAAATATGTGAATTTTGCAAAAAAAGGTCAATGGATACGCTTTTTATGCAAAACCTCTAGGGGTGGTAAAATAGTTTCGTTCTATTTTATTTTTATTTGTGTGTGTGTGAGGGGGGTTTAACAGTGCCCTTGGTTGTCTTTTACGAGTTTGCATGCACTATCTGTAGCAGAGGGGTGGTTTGCCCAATCCATATTGTCCATCGGAAACAGCCTCTATACCTCTTTAGAGGTAGTGGTATGGACTGCGTACACTCTACCTTCCCCAGACCCCACTATGTGGTAATATACTGGGTATGTTGTTGTTGTTGTTGTAAAAAAAAAAAAAAGTTGCAGGGAGCAGGTAAAAGATCAGGTATGGCCACATTGGGCAAATAGGAGCTAGACTAGCGTGCTTCATAGGGGTCATGTTACTGATCTTTTTATGGATCAAGGGTTAACACAGCCATACAAGAGGAGGATAGTTAGGACACTGAACTCTGGCAACCAGTGATTCAACAAGACTGAAAAGAGATTGGACGGCGGAAGATGAAGTATTTAGCAAGAGGAAGAAAGATCACCCTCATCAATTCGACACTAACCAGTATTTTTTTTTATGTCCTTATTCACTATCCAAGTTGGAAAAGAAAAGCTGAAAAATTAATGAGATATTTCTTATGATATGATAGAAAGGGAGAGAAACGATATCATTGGTAGAATACGATAAGGTGATAGCCCCTCTAGAGTTGGTTGGCCTGAGTAATATTTAAACAAACTCTACAGGAAAAATAGTTGAGAATTGAGATGTTTGAGTCAAATGGATACATTATGGATGCAGATGATCGTAACTAGATGCTGGTGTCATCAAAATCGATGGTTCGCATGGAAGGTACTACCTCGTAATGGATGAGCATACAAAGAGGAAAAGTATTGGTTTTATGGTAAGGATATGTAACCAAAGCCAAGTTGATCGGCTGCATGGTATTGGGATCCAACTTCCAAAGATGAGTTTGCCCGATTATATTTGTCGCAACTGACAAAGAAGCAACAGTAGCCAAACTCCTCATAAGAGGAGGGAGCCAAGTATTGTCAAATTTACCTTTAGGAAATACATACAA
>NW_025887621.1:0-6011 GCF_002878395.1 Capsicum annuum
CTCTAGTTTATATTAATTTATCAAGTACCATGATCAAATAGTTAATCTGTTATGGATAGTCATTGAATTAAGCTTCTAGGACTAGCGATTAGTTTGCTATAGGCTTAGACTCTTTGACTAATATGAAAACTAATTTGATACATTCCATCAAGAAAGACATTTTATGGGAAAAATCTTTTGTCATGCCAAACGAAGGAAAAAAGAAGAGAAAGAACAGAAAACACATATTTTAATTTGGTTGAAATTGTTATATATTTTGTGGTGTTTCAGGTACAAAAATTGGTATAAATGCAACACCAACTTCAACACAAGTTTTTGTATAAACAAGAACACCTATGAAGTTCTTTAACACCTTCAACACAAGATTACTGATAATCTATCCAAGAAGTATGTTTATTTTCAGAAATAAGGTGAAACAAAATTTGTAAGGCCAAGTCCCCCGACTTCACAGAGTGGCCTTAAGGAATAATTCTCCTCACTGTACCCGAGATTATGGAATCTTCCTCCCAGGATAAAATGACCTTCAATCCGAACAATAGCGGTACCTCAAATTATTGGATTCAACGAACTCACTCAACAACTTAAAGACCACACAGAGTTTTTGTTAATAATAAGAGAGCTTTTGCTATCAAAATTGATATCCATACCTGAGGAAAATATCAGGTATTTATAGCGCTAAGTGTATCCTTTCAGAAAGGATGCATTGATTCAGCTGAAAGATACCTTTTTTGCAACAGTCACGTCCCTGCTTTGGACTGCGCAGGAGATGCGCCTAGACTGCATCCGCAGATGACGTTCTGCACATTCTAGTGTGCATCTGTGTTTGAAATGCATCCGCAGGTCTCGAGTTGCACTACGTCTACAGTCGCATGTCACCATACGGCATGAAACAATGTGCCTTTTCTCGAAGGATCGCATCCCTTCGTGATGTGCATTGCGTATGCATTGGAAGTACGCCCGCATTTGGAGAAATTAATTCCATCAGATTTTGGATTAACATTTCACTTGTAAACAAGTTCCAAAGAATTTTTATCTAAAAAATTAGATCTCATCGATCGATCCAAATCCAAATCTGAAGCAGAGCCGAGCGAGCGACGATGATGGCGCGAGACATCACCTAGTTCTTGCCTCACTATCCACGTGGATTTAGTGTTTCTCATTATAAACACTTTCAAGTTCTCTTCTCCCACCAATGTGGGAGAAATGAGTGAACTTTCTAATTTGGGAGTACACTTTCTAAATTAGTGTCTCCCTTCTCCCCACCATTTTTCCTCTATTTTCCATTCATATACACCTTGAACTTAATAGAAACTGCACTGAACTATTAAAATGAAAAAAGATAAATTAATAGTTTGGAGATGTCAAAGTGGGAGGATTATTGCGATCACATTATATTCACACTTTTGCTGATTTTTTGGAGTTATGGACATATGAAAGGCAGTATTTCATCTATGTATTGTTTGGTTCAAAGTATATTAAAAAGTGTGAATAAAAAATGGAGGAAAAATAATGGAGAGAAGGGAGACACTAATTTAAAAAGTGTATCCCTAAATTGGAAAGTTCAATCTTTCTTACACATTGGTGGAAAAAGATAACTTGTGAGTGTTTAAAATAAGGAAAACTTACTCCACATGGTAAGTGAGGCTAGAAATAAGAGATGCCTCGCACCATCGCCGTCATCGCTCTCTTGGCTCGGCTTCGTCTTTGGATTTGAATTTGAATTTGTCAAATGATCGATCCATGAGATCTATCTTTTTTGGACAAAGTTTATTTGACAGAAATTCAGAAATTCAGTTCGAAATACCAAAGGGGAAAACACAACTTTTTTCTATGTTTTGATACTCCATTTATATGTATGCATACAGATTCCCAAATAGTGTTTTGAAACAGTGCACTGCTGAAACGAAGGGATGCAACCCTTCAACAAAATGACACACTGATTCATGAAATGGTATGCCTGTTTGGAAAAGACACATTCTTTGGACGAACAGAAATGGCTTTTCCAGAAGGGTCACACCTTTTAAGTGAACCATTGCCACTTTTCACAAGAGGCACATGTTGGCTATATAAACCTGCTTTCATCCACCGGTTTAGGTATGAATTTTCTAAAATAAAAACTCTCTTCTTGTCTTGAAAAACTTTCTGTGTGATCTATCAAACCATTGAGTGAGTTAGATGAATCTAATAATTTGAGATACCGATATTGTTCGGATTGAAGGTCATTTTATCCTTGGAGAAATATCCAAAACCTCGGGTATAGCGAGGGGAATTATTCCTTAAGGACACTCCGTGAATTCGGAGCACTTGGTCTTAAATTCTGTTCCATCTCTTTTCTGAATCGTAACATACTTCTTATATAGATTATTCATAATCTAGTGTTGAAAGTGTTACAGAACTTCATAAGTGTTCATGTCTTGGACTTGAACTAGTGTTGAAGTTTTGGTTTCTTATTTACAAATTCTTGTACACGAATACATAAAAGATAGCAATCTTAAGGAATAATTCTTTTTTAGAATCTGTATTGCTTGTTTTTGGAGATTAAAACTTTAAGCTTTCTACTCCGTTTTTTTTTTTTTTTTTTTTTTTTTTTTTTTTTTTTTTTTTTTTTTTGCTTCAACAAGTCAAGCAAATGCTCCACAACCAATGGCACATGTGGAGAAGCCCATAAAATTTGTTAGCATTGACTTTAAGCGATGGCAGTAAAAGATGTTCTTTTACGTCACCACTCTATTCCTTCAAAGGTTCACTAGTGAGGATACTCCTGAGGTGCCCGAGAGAACCTCGGACAAAGAGCATTTCTTGATTGTAGAAGCTTGGAAACACTCAGACATCCATTTCAGGAATAATATATTGAGTGGTCTCCAAGACGATCTCTACAATAATTACAGTGGAACTAAGACATTGAAGGAATTATGGGGGACACTAGAACAAAAATACAAGACAGAGGATGTGAGAATTAAGAAATTCTTTGTTGCAAGGTTCTTGAACTTTAAAATGATAGATAAAAAATCGGTTGTCTCTCAAGTGCAGGAATTGCAAGTAATCATTCACGATCTCTTAGAAGAAGGTTTGATTGTGAATGATGCATTTCAAGTAGCAGCGATCATTAAGAAGCTACCACCTATGTGGAAAGACTTCAAAAATTACTTGAGGCACAAACGTAAGGCGATGGCTGTCGAAGATCTTATTGTCCAACGACATATTAAAGAGGATAATAAGGCTTCTAAGAGAAGGTCAAAGGGAATTCTACAATTAATAGAGCACATATTGTAGAAGGTGACCAAAACAATTCTAAGAAAAGAAAGATAGTTGAACAAGAAAGCCTTCAACTCAAGAAGAAATTCAAGGAAAAGTGCTTCAACTGTGGCAAGATTGGCCATAAGTCCACGGATTGTCGTGATCCTAAGAAAGGCAAGAAAATTGTCACAACCAAAACTAGGGCCTGGCGATTACGGACATCCCGAACCATGAAGGTCTGGGCGTCCTGCTCTATCTGGTAATCATGCATAACATTCCTATAATAAAAGAAGACGCAAAAATATAATCCAATACGAAAACAAGGTCATACTTTGGATTTAGTTTAACAATAAGGAATGAAATTCGAAATCAACTAAATAACATCTAGAACAATATGCGAAATCTCTACTACATAATCAAATGACAACTGTCTGAAACTGGGACAAGGCCCCCAGTGGACCTAAACCAAAATAAATTACATAATCTGAAAGACACAGGACTTCTGGAATTAAGAAGGCTTACCAACTGCATACTTCACTGCGGTCTGAAAACTCTACTGTTTAGCAGGACCTCTGAACTGAGCTTTAGACCTGGGAGGTAGGGGGTTCAATACAAATATATTGGTACGCAGAGCAAACCCAAAATAATAACTTATATTCAAAATATATGAGAGCAATTGAAAACAGTTCATAAACATATCATATGGTAAAAAATCACAGGGGAATTTTCAAAAGGCTCTGAGAAAAAATCATCTGAACGCTGAAACATTTTTTGTTTTACTTCTACGCTAGGTGGTATACCCTACAACTCTGAAATTCTATAGGCTATATGGAATCCACCATTGACTCAGCGGGGAAGCCTCTAACCTATGTGTGCCACAAGGGTTGGAGTCTCTGACTTTGATACGCCACACGACCGTCGGCAGGGTGAAATAATATACGCGGATCGGCAAATCACGTTCTCAGGTTAAGAGTTACTTGAACTCAAACCTTCTTCGGGTAACCACCTAACCCTCTTTAAGCCTAGTTTTAACTCTTTAAAACATGCAATCTCTGAAAACATACTCTGAAAACTCTAACTCTATTATGGCATACATTTATATGGTATTGTCATACCATTGACTTGCAAGTCACATCTCTGAACCATTATTAGCATTTAATAATCTCTGTTTCAAAACGTAAACCTGGGACCACCATATCAATAAATTACTTTAAGAAACTCTTTGTTAAAGCTCATGTAAACATATGAAAGAAACTGTCTTTTTCACCATTTCAAACACACAAGGTGGTCATGTCAAAGATATCAATCATATGCAATTCTTTGTTTTTAAGACAGGGACACAATTATATTAAGAAACTCCCTCTCATCATCATCAAAATCATGTTAAATACTTAAATATTGAAAAGATCCCCTTCAAAACATTAAACAAGCCTCTCAAACCATTCCCAAGAAGTTCATTAACTCTAAATCATCAAAGAGAAGGGTTTCAATAATAATTCTCTCAATCAAATCTTCAACATCATACATATTCATATAAGTTTAAATCAATGTAAGAAGGAAAGGCCTAAAGACCAAAACAATAATATTATCCAAGCATCCATAATGCGAGATTCAAAGCATAAGTTTCAAAACCCCTTTAAAATTCATGCTTGATAATCTTTAAATCATGTTCTAGCGTTGAAAAACCTATGTAGTTTTTAGGATAAACCTCACGTACCTTAATTTAGAAGCTTTTGAATGAACTCTCACGTTAGGGATGCTATACGTACGATTGGTGGGTGCTTCTTGTAGCCCTCGCAATGGGGATTCTGATTCTTAAAGAATTAAGAAAAAGCTACGGTTAAATCTTGAGATATGTTGATTTTTGGGTTGAAACGTTAAGGAGTGGTTTTGGTGATTTTGTGTGAAAATATGAATAATGTGGTCACTTGGGAGTATAATCCTATATTTAAGCTGATAAGGGGGTGGAAAATACCCAATATACTCTAAATGATATGGAATAAAATATAACTGGGAGCCCAATTTTATGGGCCACCACGATGCGCCACTATCGTGGTGGCTCACTGGAAATTGAAGAATAGGATTTTTAGGGTCACCGAGACGCGGAGCCATCGCGTTGCGTTGTCCCACTGGTTGGGACCTGAAACTTTAGCGTGACGTGCCATAATCATGCTAGGTAGATGGAATTTGAAAATTGTTAAATAGAACACCTTCGCTACGCGCCAAACACCAAAATGATGGTGTTTTACGACTAGGACTTAATTAGCCATAACATATTGCCCGGGTATCCAATTATATTGATGGAAAGCTCATTCAATTTTACACACTACATAATTGATTAACTTAGAAAATTTCCATAGAATTTATGGCTTTTGGATCATCTACCCATAGAAATGATGGTTTTCATTCTAGCCTGAAATACGGGGTGTTACATTATCTCCCCCTTGGGATCATTCATCCCCAAATGATATGTAGAAACGTTAAAGCTTAAAGTTATGGAATAACGCAGACATGATGTGTCTTTTAAGAAAGGATTTAACTGATCTGAAATGTTTAAACTTTTATGATAAAACTGAATTCTGAGCTGACTTGCCCTTACCTGTTTTTAAGGAACTAATTCATGCTGAGAGTTTAGGATTCCCCCCGAAGTGTTTATGCTCAAATCACACACATTGGATTTTGAAGTGATAACTTATATAATTACTATTCATGAGGAAACAATATTTGGATCGTACAAAGGTATTACACTGTCTGAGCTGAAATACTTGGGAAAA
>NW_025887622.1:0-4049 GCF_002878395.1 Capsicum annuum
GGCTTAAGCACAACGATTTGGCCCAAAAATGCCCCATTTGCGCCGGTTTACCCATTTGACCACCCAAATGACTCCTCCTACACAAACGGATAGTACCAGGCCGTTCCTTACCCTCCCTAGCATGCCCAAGTTGAAATTCAGCCCACAACACGCCTACCCCACCCATGGAACCGTGGGCTTTAGCACACCGATTTGGCATAAAATTGCCCTGTTTGTGCTATTTCGCCTGTTTGACCACCCAAATGGCTTCGCCGATACAAACGGACTACACTAGGATGCTACCCAGTCTCCCTGGAATGTCCAAGTTGATTTTCATCTCATTACAATCCCGGACCCCGGGCGTACCCACGGATTCGTGGGCTATAACACACAAATTTGGCCCGAAAAAGCCCTGTTCCTGCTGTTTCGCCCGTTTGACCACCCAAATAGCCCCACCAACACAGACGGAAAACACTAGGCTGTTCTCCACCCACCCAAGTCGATTTTATGCCCACAGAATGGCCGGATCCCAGGCCCACCCACAAAACCATGGGCTATAGTATACTGATTTGGTCCGAAAATATCCCGTTCACGCCGTTTCTCCTGTTTGACCACCCAAATGGCCCTACCTAGACAAACGGACAACACTAGGCCTCTCCCAACTCACCCTGGAATGCTCAGGTCGATTTTAGTCCCACAGCACGCCCAGACCCTGCACGCACCCATGAAACCGTGGGCTATAACACATCGATTTGGCTTGAAAATTCCCTATTCATGCCGTTTCGCCTGTTTGACCATCCAAATGGCCCTACCTATACAAATGTACAATACTAGGCTGCTTTCTGCCCTCCCAAGTATGCCCAGGTTAATTTTTGGCCCACTGCAAGCCCGAACCCTTTCCTACCCATGGAACCTTGGGCTTTAGCATGTCGATTTGGCTCAAAATTGCCTCATTCGCGCTGTTTTGCCCATTTGATTACTCAAATGGACACGCCCATACAAATGGATAACACTAAGTCGCTTTTCTCCCTCCCTGGTATGCCCAGGTCAATTTTTCGCCTACAGCAGCCCAGACCCCGTGCCCACCCAAAGAACCGTGGGCTATAGCACACCTATTCTTTCTGAAAATGCCCAGTTCGTACTGTTTCGGTTGTTTGACCATCCAAATGACCCCACCCACACATATAGAAAACACTAGGATGCTTCCCACCCTCCCTGGTAATCCCAGGTCAATTTTTAGCCCATAACACGCCTGGACACCGAGCCCACCCACGGAACCATGGGCTATAGCATACCTATTTTTCCCAAAAATACGCCGTTCACATCGTTTTGCCTGTTTGACAACCCAAATTACCCTGCCCAAACAAACAGAGAATACTAGGCCACTCCCCATACTTTATGGTATGCCTAGGTCAATTTTCGATCCATAGCATCCCAAACTCCGAATCCACCCAAGGAACCGTAGGCTATAGAACATCGATTTGGCCCGACAATGCCCCGTTCACGCCGTTTCTCTAATTTGACCACCCAAATGTCCCCGCCCACATAAACAGACAACACTAGGCCACTCCGTAGCCTCTCTAGGAAGCCCAGGTCAATTTTTGGCTCAAACACTCCTGGATCCTGGGCCCACCCACGGAACTGAAGGCTATAGCATACTGATTTGGCTCGAAAATGCCTCATTCATGTCATTTTGTCCGTTTGACCACACAAATGGACTTTCCCACACAAACGGACAAAAATAGGATGCTTCCCCCTCCCTGGCATATACAGGTTGATTTTTGGACCACAGCACTCCCGAACCTCGGGCCCACCCACTGTACCGTTGGCTACAACACACCGATTTTTCCTAAAAATGCTACATTCGCGCCATTTTGCCTATTTGACCACCCAAATAGGCCCACCCAGATAATCGAACAGCACTAGGCCTCTCCCCACCCTCCCTGGCACCCTCAGGTCAATTTTTGGCCCACAACACACCTGAACCCTGGGCCCACCCATGAAACCATGGGCTATAGCATACTGATTTAGCCTGAAAATAGCCCGTTCGCGTTGTTTTGCCCGTTTGACAACCCAAATGGCTCTGCCCATACAAAAGGACAATACTAGGCCTGTCCCCATTCTCCCTGGCATGCCTAGGTCAATTTTTGGCCCACAGAATGCCCAAACCTAGGGCCCACCCACGTGACCGTGGGCTATAGCACACCAATTTTACTTGAAAATGCCCCATTTGCGTATTTTACCTGTTTGACCACCCAAATAGACACGCCCACACAAACAGACAACACTAGGCCACTCATCACACACCCTGTCCTACCTAGGTTAATTTTTTACCTATAGCACGCCCAAACTTTGAGCCCACCCACAGAACCGTGGGCTGTAGAACATCTATTTGGCCCGAAGATGCCCCGTTCACGCAATTTAGCTCGTTTGACCACCCAAATGGCCCCGACCATACAAACAGACAATACTAAGCCTCTCCCGACCCTGCCTGGCACGCTCTGTTTAATTTTTGACCTAGCACGCCCGAACCTCTGGCCCACCTACTAAACTGTGGGCTATAACACACCGATTTAGCCTGAAAATGTCCCGTCTGCACCGTTTTGCCCGTTTGACTACCTAAATAGCCTCGCCAATATGAATGGAAAACACTAGACCGCTCCCTACACTCCCTGGAATGCCCAGGTCAATTTTTGGCTCACAACACGCTCGGACCCTGGTCCCACCCATGGAACCGTTGGTAATAGCACACCGATTTAGCCTGAAAATGCCCCGTTCATATCGTTTTTCCCATTTGACTACACAGATAGCCTAGTCCATATAAACGTATAACACTAGGCCGCTCTCTACCCTCCCTGGCTTACCTAGGTCAATTTTTGGTCTACAGCACGCCCGTATCGTGGGCCCAACCATGGAACCGTGGGCTATAGCATATCGATTTGGTCCGAAAAATGCCCAGTTCACATAGCTTAGCTCGTTTAACCACTCAAATGACCCTACCCATATAAATGGCAACACTAGGCCACTCCCCACTATCCCTGGCATGTCCAGGTAAATTCTTAGCCCACAACACACCCGAACCCTGATCCCACCTACGGAACCGTGAGCTATAGCACACCAATTTGGCTCAAAAATGCCCTATTTGCATCGTTTTGCCTATTTAACCTCCCAAACTACCCCACCCGTACAAACGGATAATACTAAGCAGATTTCCACACTCCCTGGCACGCCCAGGTTGATTTTTAGCCCACAAAATGCCCGAACCCCGAATCCTCCCAAGGAACCGTGGGCTATCGCACATCGATTTAGCCCGTAAATGCCCCGTTCATAATGTTTTGCCCATTTGACCAACAAAATAACCCCACCCATATACAAGAATAACACTAGCCGCTCCATAGCCTCCCTGGCACACCCAGGTCAAATTTTTGGCTCACAGTACGCCCTGACCCTAGGCCCACCCTCGAAACTGTGGGCTATAGCACACTGATTTGGCTAGAAAATGCCTCATTCTTGTCATTTTTCTCGTTTGACCACCCTAATGGTCCCGCCCACACGAATGAACAATACTAGATGGATCTCTCCTCCCTGGTATGCCCGAGTTGATTTTTGGCCTATAGCACACCCGAACCCCAAGCCCACCCACGGAACTGTTGTCTATAGTACACTAATTTCGCCCCAAAATACCCCGTTTGCACCTTTTCGCCCGTTTGACCACCCAAATGGCCCTGCCCAGACAAACGGACATGACTAGGTTACTCCCCACCCTCTCTGGCACGTCCAAGTCAATTTTTGGCCCACAACATGCCTAGACCCCAATCCCACCTATGGAATTTAGGGCTATAGCACACCGATTTGGCCCGAAAACACCACGTTCGCATCGTTTCACCCATTCGACAACCCAAATAGCCCCGCCCACACAAACGGACAACACTAGGCCTCTTCTCATCCTCCTTGGCATGTCCAGGTCGATATTTAACCTATAGCACGCCTGAACCTGGTGCTCACCCATAAAATCATGGGATACATCACACGGATTTGGCTAAAAAATGCCCCGTTCATGTAGTTTCACC
>NW_025887623.1:0-16345 GCF_002878395.1 Capsicum annuum
TAGGATTCAGCACCGAGCAAACCCAAGGATGGGGGCACACACTGACAATAGAGGGTGTGACCCTTAGAAACAATACTTGCGTTCCAGAACTATGTAGCCTTCATAGGTTGAGACATCAACACTGACAGTTGAAGGTTGACGAGGTGGATTAAAACTGCCAATTGAGGGTCCCACCATTCTTCTTTGGGGACACTGCCAGATGAGGGTCACTCATAGCTTGTCCATACTAGTGGCGTGGTATTGACACCCTTCCAATTGGGGTTATAGATTAGACCCCAACTCTATACAAAAAAGGGGCATGTCGATCAGATGACTACTTCCCACGGTCTCAGTCTTAGTCTCAGTAAAAGAACTTAGATATTTCTTCAGATTCAAGACTGTCAGATACAATCACTCAGTTCAGTACGGAACTCAGCTAGTTCCATCAAAATGAGGACTGTCAGGCATAGTCACTCAGTTAACAATATATTAGTTATACGAAACTCATGTTATTAGTATTCAGACTCAGTGGTCAGTATTATCACGATCTCATTTATAGTTACGTATTCATGCATGTATTCTCACATTCATGTTTTTCAGTCAGCTAGTATCGTTCATGCATATGAACCCATGCATTCAGCCTACCTCACTTTACATACCAGTACATTCAGACGTACTGACGCATACTTTTATTCTGCGCTATAGTGTTTTATACCATAGGTTCAGATGCTCAAGTTCCCAATCGCACTTAACTTCAGATTCAGCCAGCAACAGTATATTTATAGTGAGTCCTCATCATTCGAGGATCGCATGATTATTTCATTATTTCATTATTTTAATTTTAGTAGACAGAGTTAGTTGGGGACATGTTCAATCAACTTCACAGTTTTCAGACAGTTTAGAGGCTTTCAGACTAGCATGTTCAGACAGTTTATTTCAGTTTTGGTATTGATATACTGTATTTCCAGATGTTATGTTTTATCAGATATTTGAACCTTATGGTCTTTCATCCCTTTTATTCCATATTTATACAGTATATTATGCAGTGCTCAGTTACAGATATCAGTCACCTTTGAGATTTTTAGCACCATGTGGCATTTCAGGTGTCAGATTCGAGCATTACAAACTTGGTATCAGATTCTAAGGTTCAACAGTGTCCTAGAAAGTCTGAAAAGCCACATCTAGTAGAGTCTTGTGCATGGGTGTATTGCGTGCCATATTTATGTACGGAAGGCTATAAGATGTTTTAGGAACAGTTTCCCTTCTTTCAATATTCATGTCGTGTCAGTGAGCATGAGCTCAAATTTAACTCTCAATCTAATCCATTTCTCCCTTTTCACTTACAGAACATGCTTCCTAAAAGAAGAAACTAAAATTAGTCAGCCCCTCAGTCCGTCCAAGCAGATCCCTTGGAGAAACATGTTTCTCATGCAGAGTTTATAGTTGCATTCACTACTCTTGCTAAGTCAGTTGCTGCCTAAAATAAACGACCAGCTGTCGTTCCGGCCAACCCAGTAGCCAATTCAGCTGCGACTAGGATTCGGGACTTCACCCGAATAAATTCTCCATCCTTTTTCGGGTCTAAGTCAGATGAGGACCCTCAGGAAGTCCTTGATCAGGTTTAGAAAGTTACAAATATCATAGGGGTTATCGCTTATGAGAGTGCTGAGCTAGCTGTATATCAATTGCAGGATGTGGCTCACACATAGTTCAAATAGTGAAAGGCAGACAGGGCTATAGATGTAGGGCCTATTGAGTGGGCGGAGTTTGCCACTGTATTTCTAGATAGATTCTTTCCCATAGAGCTGAGAAAAGCTAAGGTGTTAGAATTTATCAACCTCAGGCTGGGCAACATGACAGTGAAAGAGTATTTTCTTAAGTTTACTCAATTATCTAGATACGCTCCTCATGTAGTGGCAGACAACAAGGCTAAGATGAGTAAGTTTGTTTCTGGAATAAATGATAGTGTGGTCAATGAGTGCAAGTCCGCTATGTTAATTAGTGAGATGTACATAGCCAGGCTTATGATCCATGCTCAATAGATAGAAGAGCAGAAGATTAAGATAAGAGAGAAGAAAAATAACAGAGCAAGGACAGGTAGTTTCAACTTTGCTTAGCCTAAGTCAGAGGGTGGGAATCGTTCTCAGTTCCTCCCAAAGTCATCCATTTCAGATCTTTCCTCAGCCAGTGCTCCAGTGCTGAAATTCAGAGATAACAGTAGGGATAGGGCGTCAGGACCTGAACCTCAGGGCAGTGTTAGCAGTGCCCGTACTCATCCTTTTTGTCAGACTTGTGGCAAGAACCATTAGGGTATTTGCAAAGTTGGCAGCGACTTCTATTTTGGATATGGCAAGCCAAGCCACAGGGTCAGAGATTGTCCCCAGTCAGGTTTTCAGGGTCAGCATAATTGTTCCTTAGCTCAGTCCGATCGCCTGAACCAGAAGGGTAGTGCCACCAGTGGGCAACGCCCAAACAGACTATATGCTCTGTAGTCCTGAAAAGATTAGGAAAAGTCTTCCGATGTGGTCACTAGTACGTTACAGATCTTTTATATATATGTTTACGCTTTGCTAGATCCAGGAGCTTCTTTGTCTTTTATTACTCCTTATATAATAGTTGATTTCGGAGTCAGTTCCAAAATTCTAGCAGATCCCTTTTCAGTCTTTACCCCAGTGGGTAAAACTATCATTGCTCGGCGGGTATACAAGAGCTATCCGATTATGGTATCTCAGAAAGTTACATCAGCAGACTTAGTCGAATTAGAGATGACTAATTTTGATGTCATTCTCAGCATGGATTGGCTTCATTCCTGCTATGCCATAGTTGACTGCAGAAATAGAGTTGTCCAGTTTCTATTTCCAAATAAACCTGTCCCGGAGTGGAGGGGTAGTACTTCATCTTTCAGAGGTCAGCTTATTTTTTACTTTTGGGCACGGAAAATGATATCTAAGGGATGTGTTTATCATCCCGTTTGAGTTAAGGAGACAAGTTTTGAAAATCCCAGTCTTGAATCAGTCCCAGTAGTGAATGAATACTCAGATGTCTTTCTCGAACATCTTCCAAAAATTTCTCCTGAAAGGGAAATAGACTTCGACATTGATCTTCTTCCAGATACTCGACCTATATCTATTCTGCCATACAGAATGGCACCAGCAGAACTCATAGAATTGAAAGAATAGTTAAAGGATCTCCTAAGGGATTCATCAGATCTAGTGTATCCCCGTGGGGTGCACCAGTCTTATTTGTATGAAAGAAAGACGGTTCTCTCAGAATGTGCATTAATTACCGTCAGCTCAATAAAGTCACGGTCAAGAACAAGTATCCACTTCCCAAAATTGATGACTTGTTTGACCAACTTCAGGGCGCCAATTACTTCTCTAATATAGACCTCAGATCAGGTTATCATCATCTCAGAGTCAAAGAATGTGACATTTCAAAAATAGCTTTCCGAACTTGATATGGTCACTTTGAATTCTTAGTCATGTCCTTTGGTCTTACCAATGCCCCAGCGGCCTTCATGGACTTGACGAACCGAGTGTTCAAGCAATACTTGGATATTTTCATCATAGTCTTCATAGATGACATCCTTATTTACTCCCGCAGTGAGCGTGATCATGCAGAACATCTCAGAATAGTATTGCAGACTCTCAGAAATCATCAGCTATTCTCAAAATTTAGTAAGTGCAAATTTTGGCTAAGGTCAGTAGCCTTCCTTGGTCATATCATTTTCGGTGATGGCATTATAGTTGATCCTCGAAAGATCGAAGCAGTAAAAAACTGGCCTCGCCCTGTCTCTCCATCAGATATCAGGAGTTTCTTGGGTTTAGCTAGCTATTACAGATGGCTTGTTGAGGGATTTTCTTCTATTGCATCCCCTATGTCTAGACTGACTCGGAAGAAAGTCAAGTTTCAGTGGTAAAATTATTACGAGGGCGCCAGTTACTTCTCTAATATAAACCTCAGATCAGGTTATCATCATCTCAGAGTCAAAGAATGTGACATTTCAAAAATAGCTTTCCGAACTCGATATGGTCACTTTGAATTCTTATTCATGTCCTTTGGTCTTACCAATGCCCCAGCGGCCTTCATGGACTTGACGAACTGAGTGTTCAAGCAGTACTTGAATATTTTCATCATAGTCTTCATAGATGACATCCTTATTTACTCCCGCAGTGAGCGTGATTATGTAGAACATCTCAGAATAGTATTGCAGACTCGCAGAAATCATCAGCTATTCTCAAAATTTAGTAAGTGCAAATTTTGGCTAAGGTCAGTATCCTTCTTTGGTCATATCATTTTCGATGATGGCATTATAGTTGATCCTCAAAAGATCGAAGCAGTAAGAAACTGGCCTCGCCCCGTCTCTCCATCATATAACAGGAGTTTCTTGGGTTTAGCTGGCTATTACAGATGGCTTGTTGAGGGATTTTCTTCTATTGCATCCCCTATGTCTAGACTGACTCGGAAGAAAGTCAAGTTTCAGTGGTAAAATTATTACGAGAAAAGTTTTCAGGAGTTGAAAACTCGACTCACCTCAGCTCCAGTTTTGGATCTTCTAGATGGTTTAGATAGTTTCATTGTGTACTGTGCTGCGTCTAGAGTAGTTTTGGGTTGTGTCCTCATTTAGCATGGTAAGGTCATAGCTTACGCCTCCAGAAAACTTAAAACCCATGAGAAGAATTATCCGACTCATGTTCTGGAGTTAGCAGCAATAGTTTTTGCCTTAAAGATTTGGAGGCATTACTTGTATGGGGTGTATGTAGATGTGTTCACAGATCACAAAAGCCTTTAGAACGTATTCTCTCAGAAAGATCTTAACCTCCGTCAAAGAATGTGATTAGAGGTTTTGAAAGACTACGACATGAGTGTCCTTTACCATCCGAGCAAGGCCAATATAGTGGCTGACGCTCTCAGTAGACTGTCTATGGGTAGTGTTGCATGTTTGGGACAGTAAGAATAAGTTAGCTTAGGAATTCCATCATCTTTCCCGACTAGGTGTTCGCTTAGTCGATTCAGTGGAACGTAGTATATGGGTTCAGAACAGCTCAGAATTATCTCTAGTTTTTGAGGTGAAAGAAAAACATGATAGAGATTCCAGTATAGTCAAGTTGAAAAAGTCAGTTAGAGATCAGAAGTTTGAGGTTTTCTCCTAAGGGGGAGATGGTGTATTGCGTTGTCAGGGTCGTCTGTGTGTGCCAGGTATAGATGACTTGAGGCAATAAATTCTTGTAGAAGCTCATGGTGCATGATACTCTATTCATCCAGGGGCCACTAAGATGTACCGCGACTTGCGAGAGATCTATTAGTGGAGTGGTATGAAGAGAGATATTGCAGAGTTTGTGGCTAAGTGCTCTACATGTCAACAGGTTAAGATAGAGCATCAGAAGTCTAATGGGTCCATGCAAGAGTTCAATATTACCACTTGGAAGTGGGAAGAAGTGAACATGGACTCTGTGATGGGTTTGCCCCATACTCGTAATCAACATGATTTAGTTTGGCTCATTGTAGATAGAATGACCAAATCAACTTATTTTCTTCTAGTACATAACTCTTATTCAGCCAAGGATTACGCCAAACTCTTTATTAAGGATTTGGTCAGATTACACGGTCTTCCATTATCTATTGTTTCAGATAGAGGTACCCAGTTCACCTCTTATTTTTGGAAAGCATTCCAAAAGAGTCTAGGTACCTGAGTTCACCTTAGTATAACCTTCCATCCCCAGATAGATGGTCAAGCAAAAAGGACCATCTAGACTTTAGAAGATATGCTGTGAGTGTGTGTAATTGATTTCAAGGGTGGATGGGATGACCACTTTTCTTTGATTGAGTTTGCATACAACAACAGCTATCATTCCAGTATTAAGATGGATCCATTCAAAGCTCTCTATGGTAGGAGATGCATATCTCTAATTGGCTGGTTCAAAGTGGGTGAGGCTGAAGTAGTAGGGACTGACTTGGTATTCGATACCTTAGAGAAAGTTCAGTTAATCATAGAAAGTCTCAAGACAGCTCAGAGCCGATAAAAATCGTATGCAGATGTGCACAGGAAAGATCTTAAGTTTAAGATTGGTGATCATGTTTATTTGAAAATCTCTCCCATGAAGAAAGTGAAGCAGTTCGATAAGAAGGGAAAGCTCAGTCCCCAATATGTTGGTCCCTTCAAAATTCTCAATCACTTCGGCAAGGTAGCTTATGAGCTCGAATTGCCTTTAGATCTAGCCTCAGTCCATCCAGTGTTTCATGTCTCCTTGCTTAAGAAGTGCATAGGTGACCTAGCAGTTGTAGTCCCTATAGAGGGTATAGACATTCAGAACAACCTCTCTTATAAAGAGATTCCAATAGAAATCTTAGACTACCAGACTCGCAGACTGAGGAACAAAGAAGTTTCTCTAGTCAAAGTTCTTTGATGGAATCAGTCCATTGAGGGAGCTACTTGGGAAGAAAATACCCTCACCTTTTCTCTGCAAACTCAGACTCAACCCAAGGTAATAGCTTTCCTTAAAGCTTATTCATTTTTATGTTCAAATTTTATTTACAACTTGGTATTCAGTTTTATTCTCAGATTTCCTTTATAAACTTGGTATCAACTACCATTGCATATTCATTCATGTGTTCATGTATCATGTCAGTTATTTATTCGTGCATCAGATATGCATGAAAAAGTGAATCAGTACTCCCAGTCATGCATCCATGTATCGGCTCAGTCATGAAATCATGCATCAGATATGCATGCTCAGTATGAATCTCAGTAAATCAATAATGTCAGTTATGTACTCATGTTTCATTTGTTCATGATCAGTATATACTTTAACTCATCATTTCTCCCATCTCAGTTAGTCTCATTCGAGGATGAATATTTCCAAGAGGGAGATATGGTAAGACCCCGCAAAATTTCTAAGCTTAATTCATCCTTTTAGGTTTGTCAAAGGGTCTCTGACTTAGAAAATTCTAGCTAAGTTCCCAGACTTAGTTTACTTTTGGCCTTCAAAAGTTGGTAATCTCATTTCGTGACCTTAATGTCCCTTAATGGTCCATATTTTTGTTGATTCATGATCAGAGAGGTTGATAGGTATTCTCGGACAAGTTTTAGATTTTTTGGAACTCATTTAGACCACGTTTGGTGTCTCAAAATAGTGGACCAATGCAATCTTGGTGCGCCGCGTCGCCTATCGCGTTGGTTAACATTGTTGCAGGACTGCCAGTAAAAATAACTAAGGCTTGGCGCGATCATGGCATGACACGTCGGGTATTGCGTCGATGCCATCGATGCACCGCATCACCAATCGCATCGATGCCTAGTTTTTAGTCATTAAATGTCCGCATTTTAAGGGTAAAAGAGACAATTTCCTACCCCTATATAAGCCTATAACACGAGATTCAGCTAGGTTTTCACCAAAATAAAGTTGTTTCTCTTAAATTCCCTCAAGAACAAGTCTAGAGTTTTCAATTAAAAGTTCTAATCTAGGAGATTCCACCGTTAATCTTCAAGAAACTTCTATCCAAGGTATGTAAAGTGTTGATTCATGGGTTCCTTTCACCCATAAAGCTCAAAAAACCCTTTTAAAAATATAAATTTTGAATTACATGTTATGAATTAAATCATATCCATGTTTATGTTGTTGTATGATTATCAAGTTGAAATCCTTAATACAAACAATGAAATTATGTTAGCATGTGGTTGGAATTTTTGTATTTGAAGTGAAAAATATTGTCATGATGTATTATTTTAATGTTCATACCTAAGCCTCAAGTTATGCATGCAAGGTGGTTGCTAAAATGCCTAAGAGAATAATAATTATGCTTTATGACTCAATTGTGACCAAATTGATGAATCCATGCTTTACCCTTATGTTCAGAATGACCTCCATGTTATTGTTATGCATTGTAATAGTTTGGTGGAATGCTCATGAGATTAGACTTACAAAATTATGACATGTTTATATGTATTACTATTCATGTGTAAGCTTATGACATACAATACTTCATAAAAATCCCCAACATTTGTACTATGAATTGTTGACTATGGTCATGTGTTCAAGAAGTATCATGTCTTGTCAGTATTATGCTATCGAGTCCTAGGGGTACTTGTACCCTATAATTTAGCTGTGTGCCTAGAGACAGTTTCAGTTTCAAGATAATCTTAGTCACGCCATGATCAGTAGTATTCTCAGTCAGTTTCAGAACTCAGTAGAATTTAGTCAGTTACATGACTCAGGAAAACTCAGTAATCTCATGAACTCAGTCAGTTAACAAAATTCAATAATATTCTATCAGTCCACAAAACTCAGTGAACTCAGTCTAGTTCATCTCAGTATAATTAGTTCAGTGTCTATTCAGTTGAGAGTAGGATTCAGCACCGAGCAAACCCAAGGATGGGGGCACACACTGACAGTAGAGGGTGTGACCCTTAGAAACAATACTTGCATTTCAGAACTATGTAGCCTTCATAGTTTGAGACATCAACACTGACAGTTGAGGGTTGACGAGGTGGATTAACACTGCCAGTTGAGGGTCCCATATTTTCCTTTGGGGATACTGCTAGATAAGGGTTACTCACAGCTTGTACTTACCAGTGGCACGGTATTAACACCCTTCCAATTGGGGTTACAAATTGGACCCCAACTCTATACAAAAAAGGGGCATGTCGATTAGATAACTACTTCCTACAGTCTCTGTAAAAGAACTCAGATAGTTCTTCAGATTCAGGACCGTCAGCTACAGTCACTAGTTTAGCACGAAACTCAGCTAGTTCTGTTAGAATCAGGACTGTCAAACACAGTCACTCAGTTAACAGTAGATCTATTATACGAAACTCATGTTATCAGTATTCAGACTTAGTAGTCAGTATTATCACGATCTCATTTACAGCTATGTATTCATGCATGTATTCTCACGTTCATGTTATTCAACCAGTTAGTATTGTTCATGCATATGAATCCCATGCATTCAGACTACCTTACTTTGCATACCAGTACATTCAGATGTACTGATGCATTCTTTTCTTCTATGTTATAGTGTTTTATACCATAGGTTCGGATGCTTAAGTTTCTGATCGCACTTAGCTTCAGATTCAGCCAACAACATTAGATTTGTAGTGAGTCCACATCATTCAAGGATCGCATGATTATTTCATTACTTCATTATTTCAGTTTTAGTAGACGGAGTTAGTCGGGGACATGTCCCATCAACTCCACAGTTTTCAAACAGTTTAGAGGCTTTCAGACTAGCATGTTCAGACAGTTTATTTCTGTTTTGGTATTGATATACGGTATTTCTAGATGCTATATTTTATCAGATATTTGAACCTTATGGCCTTTTAGCCCTTTTATTCTGCATTTATATAGTATATTATGCAGTGCTTAGTTACAAATATCAGTCATGGGTTAGCTTGTGGTCCTTTGAGATTGCTAGCACCAGGTAGCATTTTGGGTATCAAATTTGGGGCGTTACAGCTGCGTTACGTTACCCCTTCGTTAGACCCTTGACTCAAATCATAAATTTTATTTCATATATAATTAAAATCAAGAGACTATTTTCCTTTGAAAAGAATGCTTGTTTTCTCAAGTGAATAGGCAATTAGAAACTGTTGGTTTGTGTGCATATGCGTTGAACTGATTAATTCTTTTTTACCTTTCTAATTCACATTTATTACATGATTTTGTGAAGAAAAGTATAAACTTGAGGTTGCTGAATGCCTTTATGAATGTGGTTAGTGTAAAGAGATTGAGTGGCTTGTATTAATTTATTTCTCCTTTAGGCAAATTACCTTGACTCCTATATGGAGGTTAGCAAAACAAAAATTAGAATGTAGATGATAGATATAGCAAAAGGATAAATGTTAAAATCGAGTCTGGAATGCAACAAGATTGTAAATGTCTTGTCAACTGGAAAATATTGTAAGATCTGTTCGAATTTTTGTCATATGTCAAGATACCTTAAATTGCTGTAAGATTTGACATTTCTAACTTTCATTGGGAAACAATTATTTCTAAAGGTTTTTCAAAAACTGTCTTCTCAACTTTTTCAACTCTACCATAATCTTTTTCATGCTCTGGTGTTATTTTTGTGGTAAGCTGAAGACGAGAGGTCAAGAGGTAAGGCATTTTCTTACCATTGTGTATAAAATTATTGGTTAGCCTCTTCACCAAGTTTATAAACTACTAACAAACTGTAGAAAACAACACACATTAAGTTTTTGTTATTCTATAGATACAAACTGTAGAAAATGACATAAGTTTTTGATATCTGAAGTAGTTCCTGTGCCATTTCCTGTTTTACACTACAATCGATAGACCAATTGAACTCCTTTATTATAGCATATGTAGTCTGATCCTCAACCCACTTGATGAACTGGAGTGGGAAGTTTAGTACATGTAACATTTCTCTAACAAGTTTTCATTTAAATGTATCATATGTTTTCTTGAGATCCACCTTCATTAAGCAACTTTTCTAAGTCCGCTTCCTATTGTACAATCTCATCACTAAATCCTAGCAAATTAAGACATTTTGTGCAATACTTCTTCCTGGTACAAATTCACTTTGATTCCCTGAGATTATTTTAGGTAGCACCAAGCTTAGCTTATTGCATAACACCTTCAAATGACTTTGTAGATTGTATTGCAAATTGTCTTTGTCCCTTTGATACATGTTACAACTTTTTTCTCTTTGTACAACATGCTACTTTGTTAAGCTCATATAGAGACTTATATTAGAGCATTTTTAAATTCTGAATGGCAACATTATCAGACTAGAGTTTGTCACATTTTCAATATGATAACAACATCATGTAAACTTTAAACAATATAATTTCAAGTCCAACATTAATGCATGCACAAATGGTGAAGGAATTTCCCATGATGAAAGTTCTAGTTACACTACTTGGATTCATTTATGTTGTTATTGTTGGTTCACATTTTTGAAGAGTCCAAGAAACCTATATAAGAGATATTTTTAAGTTTGTAATCTCACAAACCTAATAATTTTGTTCTTCTATTCAGTGAAGTGTTCTTAGTATGGATTGCTTATGTCTGTTAAACTTGCTAAAATTTTTGTGCAAGTTTCTTAATTGCCTGTTTCACGTGGTTGGCAATGTTCATTTTTTAGCTTAGCATGAATCATAATTTTAGTGATTTCATTGTGTTATGTAGGATTTTAATGGATAGTAAAGATAAAAGTTGGATGAATTGTTTAAAATGGTCTAATGAGTTTGAGCGTGGAGTGAAATATTTTCTTGAAAAGTCATTTGAATGAGCTGCTCAAGGAAATGAGATATTATGTCCTTGTAGAGACTGCAAGAATTAACATTGAAGTTATAGATATGTGGTGGAGGATCACTTGCTTTCTAGAGGGTTTCTTCCTAGTTACACCAAATGGACTTTCCATGGAGAAAATGCTTCCTCGAGAAAGATACATCATCCAATCAATGATGATGAAGGTTCTAATTTGCGTGATGATATTGATGGACTACTTCATGATACGTTTAGAAATATAGATGCTGAATCGAGGCATGGATATGGAGTTGGAGAGCGATTACCTAAAGATGCAACTAAATTTTTTAAATTATTGGAGGAAGAAAAATAACAATTATATTTGGGGTGTGAGAATCTTAATAAGCTGAGTTTTACTATTTGGTTGTTCTTGTTTAAATTATTGCATGGGTTGAGTAATGCAGCATTTTCAGATCTCTTAGTGCTGATAAAAGAGGCCTTTCCCTTTGCTCATATACCAGAGTCTTTCAATAAGACTAGAAATGTGATAAGATATTTGGGTCTTGATTATGAAAAATACATGAATGCCCTAATGATTGCATGTTATTCTGGAAGGACAATAAGAAAACTGAGATTTGCTTTGTATGTGGGACTTCTAGATGGAAGAGTGTTGGTGGTTCCTCAACTAATGCAAACTCTAAAATTCCTACAAAGGTTTTAAGATACTTTCCCTTAAAGCCTAGGCTTTAGAGGATGTTCATGTATCCTGAAACATCTATTGCAATGAAATGGTATGCTAATGAATGACCGAATGACAGAAATCTAAGGAATCCCGCTGATGGCCAAGCATGGAAGGATTTTAATCATTTGTATCCAGACTTCTCTAGAGATCCTCATAATGTTAGGTTAGGTCTCTCGAGTGATGGTTTTAATCCATTTCTAACCATGAGTATTTCTTATAGCACATGGCCTGTTATGCTGATGAACTATAATTTATCACCATGAATTTGCATAAAGCTAAAGTATCTTATGTTGTCAGTGATTATTCCAAGCCCATCTTCTCCTGGAAATGATATTGATGTGTATTTGCAACCACTACTTGATGAAATTAAACGAACTATGGGAATCTAGAATATATACATTTGATGCTGAAACCAAACAAATATTCAAAATGCGTGCAACCTTAATATGGACAGTTGGTGATTTTCCAGCATTAGCAATGCTTTCAGGAAGGAGTACTAAGGGAAAATTGGCATGCCCTACTTGCAATCATAACACATGCTCTCAATATCTCAAACATAGTCAAAAGATGTGTTATTTGGGTCATTAAAGATTTTTGCCACTTGATCATCTACTACGAAAGATAGAAAGTCATTTGATAGTAAGGAGAAACATAGACCCGCACCCATTCCTTTGTTGGGTATAGAAGTGCTTGAACAGTTGTGCGAATTCAACAATATTTTTGAAAGGGCAAAAAGAAAAGGTCTCGAGATAATAAGGGTCCTTAAAAGAAAAGATCTATTTTTTTGAATTATCATATTGGCTGGATAACAAATTGAGCCACAATCTTGATCCAATGCACATAGAAAAGAATATATGTGATAGTTTGCTTGGAACTTTATTGGAGATAGATGGAAAGTCAAAGGATCATGTAAATTATCAATATGACTTACAAGAAATGGGAATATGGGAGGAGCTACAACTGGTAGAAGATAGTAAAAAAAATGTAAGTTTGGCTCAATCTTCATTCTCCATGGAATCGGAACAGAAAAAATTATTTTGCAGCGTCTTGAAAAATGTCAAATTACCTAAAAGGTGTGCTTCAAATATATCAGATCGCATGTATATGAATGAGATGAAGATATCATGGTACAAGAGGTCATGATGCTCATTTTATAATACATCACTTGCTACAGGTTGTTGTTAAAAAAGTGCTACCTAAGAATGTTGCATTGACATTGATAAGGCTGTGCAATATTTTAGAGCCATATGTAGTAAGGTAATTAGGCTGAGAGATCTTGAAAAACTAGAGTCTGAAATTGGTGAAATTACATCTAACCTTGAAATGATTTTTCATCTAACATTTTTTGATATAATATTACATTTGCCTGTTCATTTAGTAAATGAAATTAACCTTGGGGGTCCTATTCATCTTCATTGGATGTATTCCATTGAGAGGGCCCTATGTAACCTTAAGGGGATCGTTCGTAATCGATCATATCCAAAAGCATCAATAGCAGAAAGTTATTTGGATGAAGAGTACTTGAATTTTTGTTCAAGATACCTACATGATGGTGTGAAGAAGCGATTTAGTAGGTACCAAACTGAAGATGAGGAATCCATTTTGAATTTGTCCCCTATATTCCCTAAGAATGGCCATCCAATTGGAAGTGAGAAGAAAAAAATGCACTTTTTTTACGGATGCAAAGTTACATTATGAAACACATTGATATGTCCTTTTTAATACGGAAGATGAAGAAGTGGAAAAGTTCATCGAATAAGATATTTACATATTAAACTTCATTTATTTGTTTATGATAAGGTACATAAACATCTATTTATAACAGCCTAGTAGTTATATTTTCAATATTCTTGATTGCAGGGAACATAAAAATTCATTGAGTAATCATACTAGATCCAATGCATGGGTAAGAGCAAGGAATCATAGTCGTGAATTCAGCAGTTGGTTTGAAGAGAAAGTTATAAATGTTGAAGTATACCATCATTTAAAATGGCTATCTAAGAGGCCTAATATGTTGGCCAAGAGATATAGCGCATATTTCATCAATGGATATCGATTTCATACAAAAGATCGGGATGCCCCATGCAAGACTCAGAATAGTGGAGTGACTTTATCAGCAACAATTGATAGTTTTGTTGGTGTTAAGGACCAAAATCCCATAGATGGAGTGGTGGTTTATTATGGAGTCATTTGAGATATCATTGATATTGATTACTATGGTTATTTTAGTGTTGTATTGTTTAGATGTGATTGGCATCAGAATAAACTAGATGAGTATGGGTTAACTCGGGTATATTTTAACAAGTTATGCAGTCAAGTTGATCTTTTTGTGTTGGCATCACAAGTTTATCAAGTTTTTTATGTTGTGGATCCAATTGAGAAAAATGTTTATTATGCAAGGAATAAAGTTCCTATTGATTTGTATGATCTAGAGGAAGAAAATTTCCCTAATATATGAGAAATATTTTGGAGGGAGCCTAATGATGACATTAGTCCCTCAACTAGATTAGATGAGGGTGACTTTAGATGGGCAAGAGAAGATGGAGCTGTTGTTGTTGTTGATATTCCATCTACTAAAGAACATTCAGAAGATATAGTTGTAGAAACATCGAGAGACGAGAATGAGTTTGACGATACTGATTGGGATTGGATGGAGGCAGATGATTAGACAAGAAAGTTCTTTTAAATATATTCTCATCATTAGTTTCATTATTTTTTTGTGAGTGTTAAATTTTATTTTCGTACATATTTTATATCCATGCTTGTTTAGAAAGTTGATCACTTTAATTTTCAAAATAGAGAGAACATTACATCTCAGTATTTACTCTTTCATTTCTTTCACAGGATTCAATTGACTATGCAAAACTAGGAGCTTCTTCTAAGCTAAAAACCGTTCTTTCAAGATATCCATTTCAAGTACGTTAGGGGTGTGATAAGTTTGTTTTATCGTTATTCAGAACCAACACTGAGCTTTGGTTCTTATTGTGTTACAGTTGCACACTTTTATGTAAGTTTTGGGTCTAGAAAATGGTACACTTTTAGTAACTATTTGGGATTCTGTTAAGCAGTGGTGGTGATCTTTGGTTATTTGTTTATTTGTTTTGTGTTTTGTTAATATCTTTTCCTTTTTCGATGAACTGAACTTACAATATGTGAAAACAATTAGTGTATCTATCTTTTTTTTCAATATTCTGTTTTTAGTTGTTCATTTCCATTTGGGTATGCATGTGTGTTCGTTAAGTCAATAAAAGTTGCTTCGTTTTCATAGTTTTTAAAGCGTAAGAAACTAATGTTATGGAAGATTCAAATTCTGATGGAGTCAAAATAGTATAGGTGATTTTTTTTCGCTCTGCTTGTGGTTAATGGGTAGAGTGTTACCGTATACTTGTTCTGTTGGGAGGTAGAAAAATAAGATACTCAAAATTGTCAATATGACTTGGGCAATACTATCAAGGTAAATATGCTAATTTCAAAATCTGGAACTAAAAATAATGAACCGCACGAGATCCCAGATATGTCTGATTTAGTGCTGAAGGAAGCTACATTAACTACCAACATCAGGTAAGAAGTATTAACTGGTGTAGCATATAAATTATCTCATGTTCTAGTGATGGATTCACACTGATCAAAAATAGGTGTGCCATCAAGGTCTGCACCCTTCTTATCAGTTAACAATAGTACTACTGTTGATCATGTTTACACTCCCTTCTTCTTGTATTGTTCTTTTTCCTGCCAACTGTACACTATAATTAAATGAGGTTGAGAATCTAGGTAAATTCTTATAATGGAAAAGTCAGATACACTTACTAATTCGTGTTAGACTTAACATCTCTATGTTAATATAGGAAAATATTAATGCCTAGAGGGATTTATATAGTCAGTTTGGTTGTGAAGCATGAATTTAGTCTGTTTAACAAAGAATTTCCACTCTACCACCTTTTCACTAAGTTTAATACCTCACTTTGCTTAAGTTCATTTAGGGCTGTACCATCAGTGCCAAACACTGAATCTGGTTCACTTAGTGAAGATTTTATTTGTACAACCTTTTGCTAAGCTTAATACCTCATTCTGTTTAAGTTAGTTGAGGGCTAGAACTGCAGTGTTGGGCCCTTTGAATTGACTTGGAATTTAAAATATTGTGCCTAAAACTGAAGACCATGCTGCCTAGTTTAGATATTATAGGAAATGAACAAAAGCAGAAAAATAGAGTTAGGACATAGAAAACAGAAAAGGAACTCAAGTAAATTAGTCCAAAGAAGGTGATACATTTGACTGAGCTCCAAGTGGAATGAAATTACTTGCAGATGAAGTTTTGACCAATCAAGAAATGATAAATGTGAGTTTCAGTAAGCTATTGCAATTTGTAACACACCTATGGTGCACCACAAATCAACGTTTTTTGAGCTGTGTTCTTAGC
>NW_025887624.1:0-4836 GCF_002878395.1 Capsicum annuum
AAAGGCAATCGATAAAACTTGATAATGCCTGGGCATTAGGTATGCAACACAGGAAATCGACTTCGAGCAAACCTAAATTGCGCTTTCCCCATTACTGATATAGCAGGCGGGTCAGGACGTTGCTGCAAGAGCAGGCCTCGAACACAACTCACGCACCGTGCATCCAAATGCTTCATCGATGCATGCCCAACACCGGCCCCAACGCCTAGCAATAAATATCGTGCACTGTTGCCCATGCAGACATTGCAAGGCTAAAGCAAGTCCCGCTTGACATGATAGCCCGCCCTTGGGGGGAGCAGAGCAGATGAAGGAACATCGAGGCTTATGTACGTGCACCGCCGACGCCGGCCACCGGCGCTCGCCGTGGATTCATGAAGAAAATATTTTTTTTTCAAATATCATTTACGAAAATTCAAAAACTAAGTAAAAATAATTCAAAAATGGAAAAAATATTTATAAAAATATAGAAACATTTGGAAAATATTTCCAGTGCATGAAATAACCTTAAACCAATAATCGAGTGCATATTTGTACCTATAAAGTAACGGTATAAAATATTTAAATTTAAGGATATTAAATAAAAGATTGAAAAAATATAAAAATAACATGGGGACATTAGAAAAATCTCCCTGAATGAAACAGATAAGTAACAACCTCGAAATATAAATATTAGAATGAAATAACCTTAAACGCACTACCTTCGGCGTGCTTCGGTATCTGCGAGCTATGGACACTTGCCTGTAGGCTCCCTATTCAACCCGTCTTGAAAACAGATGAAGGAGTCTGACATGTGTGCGAGTCACGAGCGAGTTAACCCGTAAGGCATAAGGAAGCTGATTGGTGGTATCCCCCCAAGGGTTGCACCGATGACCGACCTTTATCTTCTGAGAAGGGTTCGAGTGTGAGTATATCTGTTGGGACCCGAAAGATGGTGAACTACGCCTGAGCGGGGCGAAGCCAAAGGAAACTCTGGTGGAGGCCCGCAGCGATACTGACATGTAAATCATTCTTCTGACTTGGGTGTAGGGCCCGCGGCTGCTTTGTCTAGCCGTGCCATGGAATCAAGAGCTCCAAGTGGGCTATTTTTTATAACACGACGGATCGCACAGCCATCGTGCCGGCGATGTATCGTTTAAATTTCTGTCCTATCAAGTTTTAATGGTAGGATAGTGGCCAACCATGGTGGTGATGGGTGACGGAGAATTAGGGTTTTATTTTGGAGAGAGAGCCTTAGAAATGGCTACCACATCTAAGGAAGGCAGCAGGCACGCAAATTATTCAATCCTGACAGGGGAGGTAGTGACAATAAATAACAATACCGGGATCAATGAGTCTGGTATTTGGAATGAGTACAATCTAAATCCCTTAACGAGGATCCATTGGAGGGAGAGTCTGGTGCTGACATAAGTGGTAATTCCAGCACCAATATCTTATATTTAAGTTGTTGCAGTTAAAAAGCTCAAAGTTGAACTTTGGGATTGGCCGGCCGGTCTACCTATGGTGTGCATTGGTCGTCTTGTCCTTTCTGTCGGTGATGCGCTCCTGGCCTTAACTGGAAGAATTCCTAGTAAGCGTGAGTCATCAGCTCGCGTTCACTATGTCCCTACCCTTGTACACACCACCCGTTGCTCCTACAGATTGAATGATCCGATGAAATATACGGATCTCAGCAAAGTGGGCAGTTCGCTCCCTGTGACGTCGTAAAATGTCCATTGAACCTTATCATTTGGAGGAAGGAGAATTCGTAAAAAGGTTTTTGTAGGTGAACCGACGGAAGTATCATTGTCGAATCCTGCAAAGCAGAACAGCCCGTGAACATTTTTAACAACTGGGGAGTCTGTGCGATTGGGGTGCTACGGTACTCTGCACAAGCGCCTCCCCCTCATCCCTAGTATGGAAAGTGCTAAGGAATACTTAAATCAATAGCCTGCCCCTCGCACCCCTTTCGTGATGTGCGTTGGGGGGACCTATGCTTCTTTTGTAAACAAAAATGACCCTCGGCAATAGATATCTCAGCTCTCGCATTGATAAAGAACGTAGCAAAATGCGATACTTGGTGTGAATTGCAGAATCTCGTAAACCAAAGAGTATTTGAATGCAAGGTACGCCCGAAGCCATTAGGCCGAGGGCATGTCTGCGTGGGCATCATGCATCATGTTGCCCCCTCGCATCGCACCTCAATCACGGGGCTCGCTATTGTCGTGGGGTGGATAATAGCCTCCCGTGCACCTCGAGCTCGATGATAGCCTAAATGTGAGTCCACGTCGACAGATGTCGTGGCAAGTGGTGGTTGTATCTCAACTGTCTTTGTTATCGCGGCTATAGCCCATCGCACGTCCGGACTCCAGGACCCTTTCGCGCTTAGGCACTCCAACCGCGACCCCAGGTCAGGCAGGATTACCCGCTGAGTTTAAGCATATCAATAAGTGGAGAAAAAGAAACTTACAAGGATTCCCTTAGTAACGGCGAGCGAACCACAAACAGCCCAACCTTAGAATCGAGCGGCTCCGTCATCCGAATTGTAGTTTGTAGAAATGTCCTCAGCTTAGGACCAGGCCTAACTCCCCTAGAAGGGGGCACCAGAGAGGGTGAGATCCCTATTGTGCTCGGACACTATCACACCATGAGGCACTGTCTACGCATCGGGTTGTTTGGGAATACAACCCAATCGGGCGGTGAATTTTATCCAAGGCTAAATATGGGTGACAGACCGATAGCAAACAAGTACCGCGAGGGAAAGATCAAAAGCACTTTGAAAAGAGAGTCCAAGAGTGCTTGAAATTCTCAGGAGGGAAGCAGA
This sequence comes from Capsicum annuum, assembly GCF_002878395.1. Lineage (NCBI taxonomy): Eukaryota > Viridiplantae > Streptophyta > Magnoliopsida > Solanales > Solanaceae > Capsicum > Capsicum annuum. The sequence goes on from NW_025887624.1 coordinate 2,801, forward strand.
TGGGGGTCGTAAATGCGCCCCGGTCGGATGTAGAATAGCGACTAGCCACTCCGACGATCGACTCAGGGTGTGGACCAGCAAGAATTGGTAGGGCGTCCAAAGCTCGGGCTCTCGATATACTTATGGAATACCATCTCCTTGATTTTGGCAGGTAGCGCATGCCTCCGACGTGCTTCGTAATTCAACCTAGTACAAGAGAAAATGCTGGATTATGACTGAACGCCACTAAGTCAGAATCCGAGCTAGAAGCGACACATGCGACCGCTGTCCACTTGCTGACCCGCAGTAGGGGCCTAGGCCCCCAAGGGCACGTGTTGAATTCTAAGCCACCACGGTGGAAGAGTCACTGCATCCGCCTTGAAGTATAATTTTGCATTGAGCGGCGGGTAAAATCCTTTGTACCACAGTGCCATGGTTCCTCGGTGCCATGGTGCCACGGTGCCTTTGTGCCATGGTGCCTTGGTGCCTTTGTGCCATGGTACGTTGGTGCCATGGCGCCTTTGTCCCTTGGTTCCATGGTGTGTTGGTTCCTTGTGTCCATGGTGATTTAAGGGCGATAGTCCCGGTACACGGATATCCAACTTAAAAAAGACACCACCATGGTAGGCCACTATATGTCCGTCGGCGTTTGACATTAGACGTGCCTCTAGCATTGCACTCGATGGTCACAAAAACCTCTAATTGTGACATACCTCCACGCACCGAGATTGTTCTCGGTGCGTCGCTGAGCACTTAAGCCGCAATCCGCATCACAGAAAATCTCTAGTTGTGATGCCGTTGTTTTGCGCGAAAGGCTACTTGATATCATGTACTTAACTATTTGGAATGGAACGAATGCGACACTTGAAAAACAAAAGGCTAACTCGGGTGAGGTGAACTCACAACACTTAGTGGGATTTTTCAAGGACAGATGCACAAACCTCCTTTGGAGGTGGACGGAGAAATGATTGGATTGGATGGGGAGGGACGAACCAGAGCGACAAAGGGATGAATCCCAGTCGATCATGGCAGCAAGGCCACTCTTCCACTTACAATACCCCGTCGCATATTTAAGTCGTCTGCAAAGTATTCTACCCACCGTTCAATGGAAATTAAACTTTAAGGCAGCCACCGCGGTGGCTTAGCAAATGACACGTCCCCTTGGGGACCGAGGCCCATACTGCGGGTCGGCAAGCGGACAACAGGCGCATGCATTGCTTCTAGCCCGGATTCTGACTTAGAGGTGTTCAGTCATAATCCAGCACACGGTAGCATTGCGCCACTAGCTTTTCAACCAACCACGATTGCAAATTATGTGAATCAACATTTTCTCTCTTACTAGGTTGAATTACTACTGCGACACTGTCATAAGTAGGGTAAAACTAACCTGTCTCATGATGGTCTAAACACATCTCACGTTCCCTATTGGTGGGTGAACAGTCCAACACTTGGTGAATTTTGCTTCAAAATAATAGGAAGAGCCGATATCGAAGGATGAAAAAGCAACGTCGCTATGAATGCTTGGCTGCAACAGTACAGTTATCCCTGTGGAAACACTTTTCTGACACCTCTAGCTTCGAATTTCGAAGGTCTAAAGGATTGTTAGGCCATGCTTTCATGGTTCATATTCGTACTGGAAACCAGAATCAAATGAGATTTTACCCCTCTATTCCAGGCGATATTTCTGGTCTCATTGAGCTCATCTGAGGACACCTGTGTTATCTTTTAATAGATGTTCCGCCCCATCCAAATTCCTCACCTGACAATGCCTTCTGCCTGGATCGGCCCGCAGAGCGAGCCTTGGGTCCAAAAAGAGGGGCAGTGCCCCGCTTCCAATTCACGAAATAAGTAAAATAATGTTAAAAGTAGTGGTATTACACTTTCGCCTTTCGTCTCCCACTTATACTACACCTCTTAAGTCATTTCACAAAGTCAGAGTAGAGTCAAGCTCAAGAGGGTCTTCTTTACCAGCTGATTCTGCTAAGCCCGTTCCCTTGGCTGTGGTTTTGCTGAATAGTAGACAAGGATAATGGGAATCTCGTTAATCTATTCATGTC
>NW_025887625.1:0-2709 GCF_002878395.1 Capsicum annuum
TGTAACACCCCACATTTTACATGTACTAGTAATGTTCACATAAAATGACATACGACTTGATTTAATTACTACCAAAATTTTTCAAGTGTTCAAGTGTTAGATTGGGGCACTATATGGAAGTCTATTTAGAGACTGTGGCCTTAAACGGAAAAAAAAAAACATTGACGTGCTTATGGAACTTAGGGAGCTAGCAGGTGAGTCACCTGTGTGCTTAGCTTAAAAATTATATATACATGAGGGAGAGGAATTCATTCATAAGTGAACTCACTTGAAGTCTAGACGTTAGTAAAAAGAAAGGGGAACGAAGACAAGGCTTAACGCCGAAACTTTCCAAGTCTTGTGACAAACGAAGCCCAAGTTAGGGAGGCTATTAAAGACAATGGTTTAACATTATATTGGGCCAAGATGTTCAGCCCAAGATTTTTATATAATAGGCCCAACTACATTCATTCACTACTAACAAAATTGAGCCCAAACAAAGTGCAAGAAAGAGTAAGGAAATGGGCCACTAAAGCCCATTGATTTAGAGATCCAAAAGGCCCAAGTGAAAGGGGAAAATTAGTCATTGACCAACTTGAGTTAATCAGCTACAAATATTAGGAGAAAGTCGGTCTAAAGTCTCCTTAAAAAGGGACCAAAACCGAGCTCTAGGTTAACCAAAGAAAAGACCAAAAAATTTCAGAATTTCTCTCTAAGTTTCTCTTGGTATTTCTTCACCTTGGAAGGCAACCAAAGGCTACTTTTTGAGTTCTTGAATTAGACCTACACCTTGGGAGTTAAGGTATGTAAAAATAACCATATACTTGATATGAATTTTCCATGGAAAACAAGATAAGTTGGCTGGTTCACTGTGCAGGAATTTCTGGACAGCTTGTGTCCTGAAAGTTGTTGTTTGGTTTTCTTGGCTTTGGAATGATTTTTACCCTGATTTTTCACTTTAATATGATGTAAAGTTGAGGTTATTAACATGTTATAGTGTGTATATGGTTGCCAAGGTTGCTGGACTGTTTTGCTAGTTCTTTGGAAACAAGTATCCTTATATGATCTTATGTGCTTCCAAACTGGTATTGGACTGTTTTGTTGAGGGGGATGTTGTTTCACGTTTCCCCTACGTTTTGAGCTATTTTGTGACTATGTTAAGGTTTATTTGATGTATATATATGTTGGGAGAATCTGGTTCAAAGTTGGGACAAGTATGAATTGTTAACGACGAAATGTAGGGAGACGACGAGATGTTGTGCTTCTTAGTTGAGCGTTTTGTAAAATGGTTATGTGTTGTAGTTATGGACTGTTGCCAGCATGTTATAGAACTAATATAGTCTGTATACATCATGCATATGATAATCTATGCTGGTTGAATACAGTTAGAATTGAGAAAGTCGGAATAACACCATTGAGTTGATGGTTATACGTTTGTTGCCAAAGTGTTGTGTCTTGTGAGATTGGGCTGTCCAGATGCATTGATTAGCTGCTAATACTAGCTTTAAAACATGATATTGTAGATAAATAGTTGAAAGAAAAGAAGTCATTTCGACGTAAAAACAAGTTGATATGTCGAGGTATGTAAGGCTATTCGATCTCTTATTATTTGGCATGGAATCCAAAGTCTTCATTGGCACATAGAGATCTTTACAAACTTTGACATAACCACTCCACTCTTTAACATGTACTTGTGTGTCCAGATTCGAGCATTGTCACTGCTGCATACATACATTGGGTACCATGACATATGAGTCTTCTTTTTAGCTAAATAAAGTTCATACGTTGTTTATGTCCTACATGTTTCACTAATTGTACAACCCACTCTTTTCATTATGATATGATGTTACATGGACACATACTTGTCATTTGTCATGCTTATAGTCTTATAGCTCAAATGTTACGACCGCCAAAGATTCATCTCAAAAGTAATAAGAAGATATATGTATACAGTTGCTTCTGTTGGGTGGTATCCCAGGGGTGAAAGAATCACCTAGCATGGGTCAATCCCAGTATTACAAGGGGTATCCCAGGGGTGAAAGAAAAGCCTAGCATGGGTCGATCCTGATATAGAATTACCACTGATCAGCTGGTCATTTGTATTACATGCTGTGCACAGATTATTCAAGTAATAAGAGTAAAGTAACATAATTGTTATAAGATACATGACTCCACAATATTCATAAAGGTTGTCTTTTACCCTACAGCAGTACATGGTTTCATTTGAGTTTTTATCTCATATATAGTACATGTTGCCTTACATATTCAGTACATTATTTCGTACTGACGTCCCTCTTGGGGGACCTGCATTCCATGCTGCAGGTACAGAAGCTAATAAACCTCCCTAGTAAGAGTACAGGATATCAACCGCAGTCACTGAGCTCCAGGTTGCTTCGGGGCTTTGAGTCTTATCATATCTTTTTGCATTGTATAGTATCTTATCATGAGGCGGGGCCTGTCCCGACCCTTATAAGATAACGTTTCTTGTCTAGAGGCTTTGTAGACTACGTAAAGTATAGTATGGTCATGTATCGTACCGTAGACATTGGGGCTCCAACGGCCTAGTCATATAATATCTTTTGGCTTGCTAGTCCTATTTATCTTTTGAGGGCATGTTTAGTATGAAAGTAACTTATAATGTTCATAGGTAATGTATCGCTACAGGTTGGTTCTCCCGAGCCTTACCGGCAACGGGTGCCAGTCCGCCTTAATAGGATTTGGGGCGTGACA
>NW_025887626.1:0-4816 GCF_002878395.1 Capsicum annuum
GCGGATTTAATAGGTATAATAGATTTAGTAGGTTTCTAGTGAATCTATTTTTATTAGTGCGTGGATATTTTGTTTTAATATCTTTTAATAATTTACTTTTTTCGTAAGATATATTCATTAATTATTTTATCCTGTAGTAATTGCAGAGTTACAAATTCCTGTATAATAATTTATCCTATCTGTACTATAATGTACATCTAATTCTAGATTTTCAATGTTATTTATTATCTTGTGTTGTTCTTCTCGTAGTGAGTTTTTTAAATTATATAAACTATCACATGTACTTTTATTTAAATTTTCTAAGGTTTTTTCTATCCATATTAATTTTTCTTTTAGGTCTTCCATTATTTTTCTAATTCGGTTTCTATAATTAATTTCATTATTTAGATTTTCTTGATTTTCTCTAGTTTGTCTAATATATTCTAACATTTTTTAATCTGAATAATATTCTTCTGGGTAAATTTCTTCGTATAACTGTTCTAGATAATTTATAGTTTCATTCTCGTAGTCTAATACTTTTTCTAATATTATTTTCTTAAAATCTATAATTTCTATGTTTTTAAGTATATATAATATTAAAACTTTAAGATAATCTAAATGATCTATTTTTTAAAATTGGTTTTATTATAGTGTTTTGTAGTTGTTTGTTTTAGCCTTAGTAGTTTTTGCATATTTTTATTAAAAAAATTTTATATCTTTATTTTTCATGTATTTATCTATATTTATTTTTATCTGTTTTTATAGTAACTGCATATTTTTTTATATCTTTTTCTAAAAATTTTATGTAACTTTATCATCGTAAATATTTGTAAGAGTAGTTAGGTAGATATGGTATATAATTTACTCTAGTCATGTAATATTCACCAAAAACTTTTTCTAATATGATTTTTCTTATATCTGCTACTTTTATATTTCTAAGTGCATACAAAATAAGTATCTTGAATTTATCTACCATCACATCAGATATATTATCATTCATTTTCATAAGATTGCTTTTTTCAAAATATTCCCTTCAACCATGTACATAAAATATAGTCATCTTAGCTTACTATATACTAGATTATTCTTAAATAATATGTTCTTCCGTCACTATTAACATGGTAATTCAGATACTTTTTCCCTTAAACAGCGCCTCTACTCTGGTTACTCCCCGCCACGGCTTCTTGCCTCATTGGTTTCACCTTTAGGATGGCATAGTCCTTAGGGATATTTCTCCGTTTCCTCTTTGTTAATAAACTTCTTAACATATTATTCTTCGAATAATTCTACTATAAAGTAACTAATATGAATTTATTTTATCATATCATGATTGTTGGGAATTATGAAATTAGCTATTCATAATCATAAATAGATATACCTGTTCGGCTAGCTTTGTTATTTCTGAGTTTTGTTGTTCCATAGCTTTTTCCATTGAAATATGTTTGTCTAATTAACTGAGTAATATTTTTTGTGGATTGGAGAGAGCAAGGTGTTTCAACGCATGAAGGCTTGCCTTTGCAATGCCTTCTGCCTTTGTTATATATAGAACGAAAGAATAAGCTTACAATTTACACATGTTTCTTGTTTCTAAAACTAAGACTAAAGAAAGTGAAAAGTCAAAGAAAGGGGGGCCTATGCCTATCTAACTTTCCTAACTTTTCTAACTTTTCTAACTTAACTTTACGTAAAGTTTTCAATAATTTCAACAATCTAATTAATGTACAACTATTCTAATAAAGACTTTTGTTACATAATATACAATAAGTCTGTTTTTGTACAGTATCTTGTCTCCGTTGATTTTGTCGTATCTGCTCCATTATTGCTCTTATCTTTATCTGCTCCATTATTGCTCTTTATATTATCTTTCCTGCTGGCATTTTGTCTTCTTTATTCTAGATGTACCTCTGGAATAATATTATCTTCTCCATTGCACCTCGAACATTGGTGGTCTAGATATTTATGTCCAATTATTTTACAGTATCTTGTTAACAGTCCGTCTGAAATAAATCCTTTTTTTATCGCTCTTGCGGTAGATTGTTTTTCTGGGTTAAGTAGCGTCATTATCCATTGTCTTACGTCTTCCATATCTGCTTGTCGTAGCTCTTTTGAATTTGAATATATCATTTGATGATCTCTTGAATAGTAGCTCCATATTGGGTTTCCGTTAGCATAGTTATTTGCTAGTTCTTGGATGATCGTAGCTAGTCCAATAAGTCTTTTATTTGCATAAAAATCTGGTATCTCGATTCTAGGTATCTCTGGTTGTTGCGTAATATCTTCCGGAATAATCATATCTCTTGTTAGTCCTATCTTTACAACTTGTATAACTGGTTTTATTTCATCATATAATATCTCTGCTGGTGCAGTATAACACTTTATATAAAATAAATTTCCTTTTGTTATTCTTTTATAGGTAGCGAATATCTTGTATAATTCCTCCATAGCTGTTAGCTCTTCTCCGTCGTGGGTATATATGGTATTTAGTAGTCCATAGTCAAAACAGGTTTTAACTAGGCTTGGGTTTGTTTTGGGTAGTGCGATTAATTTATTGTATCCTTGTAGTTTTTGGGTTATATAATTGGCATTTGGTTCTTTGATGTCTGTAGCTCTGGGGTTATGGTTTAGAAAGGTTTGTACTCTGTATATATTTTCTATGTATTTTTGGGCGGTGTAGTTGTATACTTTTTTGTCTTGGTTTAGGCTATCTCGGTATGTGTTAACTTGTGGGGGTATGAATAAATGGTCTTTTTGTGTTTTTGGGGTAAATGGTTTTTCAAATATTTTGTTCATATTTGCATTCTGGTATCTTGGCCTATTAACTCCTTTGCTTGTACCTGCAGAAGTAGATTGATAAATGTTATGGGTTTTATGGAGTGTCCCAACGTCTCCTTCTAGCTCTGGATTTTTAATGTCTTCCGATCGACATAGCTCTGCACACTGCTGAGTTAGCTGATTTGTAGCTATAGACTTCAGTTTATCTTCATTAGTCTTTAGCTTTTCTATCTCATTACCCATACTGTCCACTTTCATTGAAAGCGTAGTTAGGGTATTAAGTATTTTTTTCTAGAGTATCTTCCTCTACTATTTCAGTCTGTGTAGCTTTGTCTTGATATGTAATCTGCAATAACATTTTTGTTAGTACTGATCACTTCAATTGTAAATGTGAAATTTAATATATTTAAAACTAATCTTCGAATCTCTTTTGTTGTAACTGAATTTTGTATTTTCTTTGTTAACCACCAGCGTACCTGTGTATTATCTGTTCGTACAATAAATTTGTTATATACAATATATGGCTCAAATGCTAATAAACATTTATATAATGAACATAATTCTTTCCTATTTATTTCCCATTTTATTTCTGTTTCGTTGAACGTACCTGAGTAGTATCTACAATGATGTTCTATTTTTTCTGCTTCATATCGATATTTAAGTACTCCTCCGTAACTATATTCACTTGTATCTGCTTCTACTATATATATAAATTTTCTATTTTCATCTGGAAATTGCAATTTTGGTAGTTCTCTACAAAGTAATTTTATTTTTTGAACTTGTTTTTTATCTTCTTCATCATAATTATATTCTATATCCTTTTTTAACTTTTTCTGCAGTGGTTTTAAGGTTTCTGCTAATTTTGGAATATATTCTCTTACTTGGTTTACTAATCCTAAAAATGATTGTAATTTCTTTTTTGTATCTAATTCTTCTTTCGAATTTATTATTTTTTGTACTATATGTTGTTGCATTTTTACTCCACTTTTATCTATTTGTATTCCTAAAAATTCTATCTGGTTTTTCATAATTTCAGCTTTCTTTTTGCTTAGACTTATTCCTGATTTTTCTATTATATCTGTGAACTGTTCTAATAATTTTAAATGTTCTTCTTTAGTTTTTGTATATAATAATATATCATCTATGTATACTATGCAATTAGATAATTGTTTAAAATAATTATCCATAAAATGTTGATATCTACCTAGTGCATTTTTATATCCAAATGGTAATACGTTCCATTCATAAAATCCTTGTGGTACCGTAAATGCGGTTAATTCTTTAGATTTTTCTTCTAGCTTTAGGTGGTAAAATCCTGATTTACAGTCAAATTTGCTAAAATAATTGTATCCTTGGATTTGTCTTATTTTTAATATCTTATTTGGTCTCGGATAATTATATGTTATAGTTTTTGCATTTAAATTTCTATAGTCAATAACCATCCTACTTTTTCCTCTTTTTTGTTCACTATGTTTATTTACTATAAATGCTGGACTATTATGTTTACTATTACTTTTTTGTATATATTGTTTTTCTAATAATTCATCTATGTGCATTTTAAATTCTTTTAAATCATCGAAATTACATGTTAATGGTTTTTGTGTTATTATGCTGTTCTTATCTATTAATTCAATTTTTATAGTAGTTTTGTGTTTTTTCCATCCTTTTAATGGATCTTCACTATATAATTGTTCTAATTTTTTCTGAATTATTTCTATTTTATTTATCGAAAATATAGTTATTTCTGTTTTATTTATCGAAAATACTACTAGTTCTACTGTATCTTCAGTATTTTTTATATTTTCTAACTTTTGTGTAATTTTTTCACTTCCTTTTATCCAATCAGTTTTCTTTCTCATTTTATTATTAACTCTTTTTGCTCTTACTTTTTGTTTGCATGGTGTTGTAAACCACCAGTCTGTTTTGGTTATTATATGTGGGTATAATTTATCTAAAAATGGCATTCCTAAAAGTATATCTTTTGATGTTAATTCATAATTATAAATTTCTGCTATTGTTAATATCTTATCCCATACTTGTATTTTTACATTCCTAGCTTTATAAG
>NW_025887627.1:0-1126 GCF_002878395.1 Capsicum annuum
GAAAAAAGTGAGTTACTTGAATCCCAATTCTATTCTTGATACTTTTGATGTTGTCCACAACTTTTTTCATCTTCATATTAGTGACAAGATTGTTGTTCAGCTTGTTGGTTATGATTGTGGAGTCTAGTTCGAGAGTGAAATTAGTGTATCCTTGATATTCACAATGCCTCTGCCATATTACTGCTACTACAACTGAACGAAATGGAAAATGCCATAACCATATCACCTCGACTATTCCATACAATTCCACCAATACCAGCCTTACCACTTTCATGTAAGTAACTATCGTCTGTATTGATTTTTAATACAGTCAGCTTGTGGGAAGCTCCTTTATTGTGAGACACAGAGTTGGCCAGTGATTGATATCTTGCAAGTCTTTAAAATATTTCATCAATACAGATTTGGTAAGACCAAAAGCTTGATAAATTATCTTACTGTAGCAGAAGTGTCTTTGGCCTCCAAATTTACAAGAACACCATTGTTTCCAAATTTCCCAACAAATGATACTAGGAGTGATCTTCAATACAATTTTATGGATATCATTCTCTGGTCTTACACTCCACCAAGTGTTAAAGATGTCGACAATTGGTTAATTTACATGTTGAATTCCAAAGGGATTTCCCATGCTATTCCATATGTGCTTTGCTGCGTCACCTTGCCAAAAACATGATGCATAGTATCATTTTATACAATCCTACAACAAAAACAATCACTTTGCGAGTTAATATTGAATTTAATGATGATGTCATTAAAAGGTAATCTCTTTTTAAATATCCTCCACGCCAGAAAAGAGATTTTAAAAGGAACTCTATTATGCCAAAGATTATTCAGGAAATCATTTTTGGGTCTTTGATTCCTAACAATCAGCCAGGCAGAATTATTAGTGAAAATACCATTCTCAGAGGGATTCCATATGGGGTAGTCAAGTTCATTGTAATTACTAATTACAACATTAGAAATCAGATTCACAATGTAATTAGGAATAACTGTACTTAACTTTTCAAAGTTCTAGGTACCATTCTCAATAAAAGAGTTGATAAGAATTTTAGGAGACTTACCTGGGCCCTGGCACAGCTTGGTGAAGGCACCTAAACCTGTCCAGTTGTCCCACCAAAAGCTGGAATTT
>NW_025887628.1:0-1499 GCF_002878395.1 Capsicum annuum
TATGACAGAACAACCTTGTCCAAACTCCAAATTACTTAACTTACAATGACTGCTGACTTAATTGATTCAAGACAAAATATTGTAATAATAAACAGAACTCATTAAGAAAATTTGAACTCAAGTTACCTCTGCAAGTGGTAAACTTTTGATGTCTATCAGCCCTCCCCAAATTCATTATCACTAAATGGTTTGTTTCGAAATATCTCCACTTCATCGCCAGTGGTGCTTTGCTGTTGCATTTTCATGACCATGTACATGTGAGTTACCTGATACTGCAATACAATATTAAATTAAATATTCATGAGTTATCAAAATAAGCATTCAATTTATCCTCAAAGTTGTTCAATTTAGCCTACCTCTTCCAATGACAAAGGCATAATAATTCGACGTCAGAGAATCCCCAAGTGACAAAGAAGTCATTTGGTCAAGGAAACACCAACAAAATGAAAAATCTCAAATTTGTTTGGAATTTACCAGAGAGTTTAAAAGGGTAGCCTGTGCACCTAACCTCTCGTATGAGTAACACAAAAACTTTCTTGGTAAAAGATTATCAACTTTGATTGAATAATATATGTGTCTAGCCGTAGGGGTGGGCATGGTATGGTATGGTAGGATATTTGAAACTTCGGTACGGTAATTTCGGTATTCAATTTTTAAAAACATTATATCATTATCATACCATATTAATTCAGTATGATTCGGTATTTTGACGCTTGGTGGTATTTTGAGATATGGTAATAGGTAATCATAGTTTGGTTAACTTTGATAATATATACTTATATACTAGAGTATTATTACTTCGACTTTTCAAAAGCATGTCTTAATTGTATCATAAAAATGCATTACACATGCAGAAATATTGAAAAAGAAGTACAAACAATTCCTTTTATTATTCAATTATGCCTTAAAGACATTTCAATCAAGATAGAGTAGCGAAAGTTTCAAAGTCTAAACATTTTTATACTAATACTAAGTATTTTTTTTTGTGTATATATATATATAAAAGTTACGTATGTAACTATATATCCTTCGATATGGTATTTGGTATTTCGGTATGTCATTTGTAAATACCGTATATCATACCATATACCAAAAAAATTTAAAATGTATAGCATATACCATTCCAAATATCATAATACCAAAAATCACGGTATCAAAATTTTTAATTCGGTATGGTAATTCGGTATATACCATACCATGCTCACTCCTATGTCTAGGTACATGAATTGATACGGGTCTGCTCAAAAGAAAAGTGCAAGACACTTGTAAAACAATAGGCAAACAACAAAAATGAAATGACCTAAATACCATTATTTGCAAATTTTATTGGCATTAAGCAGCTATGTCAAAACCCGCACTTGTGGCTGTTTAATGCCAATAAAATTTGCAAATAAGGGTATTTGGGTCATTTCATTGTTATTGCTTGCCTATTGTTTTACAAGTGTCTTGCACTTTCCTTTTGAGCTGACACGTATCAATTCGATAGAAACTAAAAATAA
>NW_025887628.1:1599-3960 GCF_002878395.1 Capsicum annuum
ATATAATCTATAATCTATAATATATTAAAAGTGTGAAGATTCTTAAAAAAGTTATATGAACTTTTTATCCTTCATTAAAAGACTTCACTTTAGACAAAATTATCTTTTCACTATTTTTTTAATGATGTTAAATATTAATTATAATTAAAAATAAAAATATTTCCTAAAATAAAATTTGACAACAAAACCTTTCCCAACTAACATAGGCTTGATAAAAAAAAAAAAACTAGAAATCCCATTTCCAGAGTCCAAAAGAAATTGGGAAAAAAACTTTCCCAAATAACATAAGATTTTACATAGCATTTCTCAATTTCTATAAAAATCATACTAATTAAATATTTTTTTCCTTCATCACAATTTTGTCTTAATTTTCATATTCTCGGAAGCGGTCATATATAACCACGAAAAAACAAATCCGATTTAACTCATAATTATGTTACATTTATGTAAAGAAAAATTTATTAGTGATCATGATTATTCATAATACTTTAATTTATATTGAAGATTGTGCATGAGTCAAGAAATTATTCAAATGACTATTTTTTTGATTGATATCTATTAATTTTTAGGAATACTTATTTTTAAATCATTAATGGGGCAACAATACTTATTTCTTTCAATTAGTTATAAATATACCAAAATTGTATATATGCTTTATTTATAATATTAATTTTGCATCAGCAAAAATATTAATTAGGTTCAATATGCACACTTTGCTAGCCATGTGTGAACTTCAGCTAATAATTAGTATTGACCTAAGTTAGTTTTGGTTGATTTGAGTTGTGTGTATTTGAGTTTAATTTTGATCCAGTCATTAATTCATTTTATTACTTTGATTCAGTTTTTGCTTCTGCTTGAATAGATTGTTCAGTGTATTCTATAATGTTGTTGGAATCAATTTTATAGATAATAGAAGTTAAAAAAAATAGTTAAAGATAAAATTTGTAGGTTGGTACATAACCTAGATGTGAGAGGTTGAATATAATTGGTACGAGGAGAAGTAGAAGTAGGCCGAAGAAGTATTGACAGAGCTTTAACTTCTTTAAAAAAAATGTGTCTAACATTGTTTACAACGTACATGTATATGTGCAAATATTAGCCATTTTTAAAACCTTTCTGATGATTAATACAAACTACACGTGAAAAGAATCTCAAAAGATAATTAAGAACAGGGTTGCACGGAATAACTAATTAAGTAGAACAACTAAGTTTCATCCAAAAAAATAAATAGAACAACTAATTACTAAGCATCAATTTATGACTTGACTTTGTATTCTTTTTTAAAACTTAACTGTTGATTTAAACAAAAGTAATTTGAAGTTAATTTATGCAGTATGATTTTATATTACTGTAATTTTTATAGCTCAATTATTAATTGATGTTATACACCCATGCAAAACACGTATACTAGACTAGTATATTAAAAGTGTGAAGATTCTTAGAAAAGTAATTTGAACCTTTTGCCCTTCATTAAAAATTCCTACGATAGACAAAATCATCTTTTCATTTATTTGCTCCAATTATTATATCATTATGCTTATAATATTTTATAATATATGATAAGAAAAAAATATATAGAGAATTAATATTAGTATATTTTTTTCTCCTTTTATACTTGAAAACGGAATCCTAAAATATAGGGGGGAAGGGGGCATAATAAAACGCATAGCTGTAAAAAGACATCGAAAGTAAAATATTAATATTCTAGAAAAAGGAAAAAAAGACCTAAATCTAATAACTTTTTGCTTTTGAATCACTTTAAACTTTGTATTCTTTAATTAACTAGTTTAGATGTACGCGCCTCGCACGTGTACCTCACTTTATTGAATTCAAATAGTATATTAAATAGGATATTTATTTAAATAATAAAGATGAATACAATAATTAAATTCAACATCTTTTGAAGAATTTAATTAATTAAACCTAAATTTTACCAAAAAATTTATCAAATCTGATCAACATTCATCTACCACATGTAAACTGCAATAAAAAAAAACGATGATAGAGACATCAAAATAATATAATTAAATCTAAGTTTTACACAAAAAATTTCTCAAAGCCATAACACTCATCTACCACCTTTAAACTATAATAAATAATACGATAATAGAGATATTAAAATAATACAATTATAAACTTAACATTAACACAAAAAAATCTCAAAATAGAGATATAAAATACTACAATTAAACCTAAATTTTACCTAAAAAAGGTCCTCAAAGCCAACCGACATTCATCTACCGCCTGTAAATTCATCTACGACATGTAAACTACAACAAAATAATACAATAGTGATCACAAAGCTTCAATTTTGATGAAAATAATTCTTGTTTGAGCGATAATTTTGACTCTAAAGAATGA
>NW_025887629.1:0-3369 GCF_002878395.1 Capsicum annuum
CCATTCTTGGCAAACTCCTCTTCAGCCTTAACACCCTCATGAATCAACAGCGTAGCATCACCACCATCATCCACAATCAAATCAGGTCCACCACCTGGACCCCAATCAAGTGCTCTCTCCGTACACCACCAATACTCCAGCAAAGTCTCACCCTTCCAAGCAAACACCGCGGCGCTATCCCTGGCTATGGCAGCCGCGGTGTGATCTTGGGTGGAGAAGATGTTACAAGAACACCATCTAACTTCAGCACCAAGAGCAGTAAGAGTCTCAATAAGCACCGCAGTTGAAATATTCATGTGTAGAGATCCAGTAATCTTTGCACCTTTAAAAGGCTGTGAAGGTCCAAATTCAGTACGACAAGCCATAAGACCAGGCATTTCGACTTCAGCAAGCTCGATTTTGAGCCTGCCGAAGTCAGCCTGAGACATGTCCTTGACCTTGTACTCACGCCCAGAGTTTGTCTTCTCAACAAGGAGAGCCATGGTGTGAGAAAATGGGGGGTTAAAGAGAGGGAAGGTAAGAGGTTTTAGTAGGGAAGAAGAAGAGTGAGACAAAAGAAAATGGAGAAAAATGAGCCAGAAGGTCTTCCAAGTTTCCAATTAACAGAAGGGACAAGTGGGTCCACAAACTTGTTCCTTAAAAAAATTAAATTCTTTTAAAAAAAACTAAATTCCTTGAACGACTGGGGTAGTTATTGGACAACTACATTAGTTGTCTGAATAACTTTACGCAGTTGTTGAACAACTTCTCTCAGTTGTTGAACAACTACGCCTAGTTGTTCAACAACTAGGCAACAACTTTGGTCGAACAACAACTGCACCTAGTTGTTGAACAACTTTAGTAGTTGTTCGACAACTGCGCCTAGTTGTCGAACAACTACCAAAGTTGTTCTACAACTGGAACAAGTTGTTAGAATGGAAAAACTTAAAAAAAAAAAAATTGTCCCTCACACTTTGATACGATACAAATTTGGTACGTATCAAAAACAAGCCAAAAATAGTCCACAAACAAAGGGTAACTTGAGAGCTCAACGAACACCAAATCTCTGTTCCAACAACATCAAGAAACAAGGTGTAAATGACACCAAAAGCACTAACAACAACAAGAGATAAACAACAATAACGAGAGGAACAACACTATAATAACAACAATCCAACGGTTACAAGATTACAAGAACAACAAGAATCAAACGGTTCACTAGACCTCACAACTAGTACATGATATGTAAAGATAGGAAGTGAGACATACACTATTACAAGGTTAAGAACCCAAAGAAATACTAAATCTAAGGACTCTAAGACTTATAATAGCAACACCACACTCTTACGTGACACAAGAGGGATTCCATTGCTCAAGCACCAATGTTTCCAAGCAATACACAATCACAAGTGGATACACACTTGTTCATGTCCTAGTTTAGGCCTAGAGACCCTCTCTCTCAAGAGATGTGTTCTTTCAACAATATCCAACAAAAACTAATAAACTAAAACCCTATATTGTTCTATTTATAATACTTTACAAATAAAAAGATAAAATGACAAAAAGACCATTTAATGACCAAGTAGGCAAATAGGCACCCATGAAGTGTTTTTAGGGGCGGTTTGGAGCCCTTTTTAACACTTCAACTCGTACACCTCCGAGGTTACATCCAAAATACTCAAAAACGTTCATTTTCATGATCGTGCTTGTATCATCCTCTCCATCTTGAGAGGAATTTGACCTCAAATTCATGGCATTAGCCAAATGAAAATGGCTCCAAAACAGTCCACAAAATAAGAAGAAACCGAGAACACAACAATTTCAAGTCTTGGACAACGTCTTCATTTTGCACCTTGGCTTCCTCTTCATCTTGAGATTTGCCTTCAGTCTCATCTGGCTCAATTGAATTTAGCCAAGAAGTTTCACTACAAAACAATAAACGGGTTAATTGTAAAAGAAAGGTTCTCACACTCTCTCTTTATTTCTTTGTTCTCGGATTCCTCACACTTAATCTCACAAGTGTTGTATACTTGCTTGTACTCCGTGAGGTGTTGAGGGGTGAATTTCAATGTTTACAACGATGCCAAAATAGAAAAAAAATACACAAGGACGTAAACACAAAGAACGGTTTCAAACCAACTCACAATCTAGTAAGTGGTTACTAGCTTGTAAGTTAGTATTGGAATCAACAAAAGAAACAACAAAATGAAACTAGAAGATCAAATTTGAGCTTAAAAATTGTCATGTGAACAGTAATTGGTGATGTGTCACCCCCTAATTGGTCACGGGGCCACACAAGTTTTAATCACCATTCTTGGAATTTTTAGTCCTTATACCTTTGGAATGGAAAACAATTAGTATTTGGATAAAAAAACACAAGTCTTGTAACTCTTTTCAAATTCAACTCAAAAAGGTGAGATTAGACTTGTACTAGTTTTCCACAAAACAAGACTCCTAGAAACAAGGAAAGTGGTTGAAAAAGTTGTTCTCAAGTCAAGAGTGATATGAGCTAGTCCTTTCACCAACAAGTCTTCCAACTTTGTCTTCACCTTTTCTAGATCTATTAACTACTTTAAGTTGGTCAAGATAAGAGAAGTGATGAAGAACAACAAGAACACAACAACTTTTCAAGAACAACAATAATAACACCTTCAACGCGCACTCCAACCTCCATAACAAGTCCACAAATTTCAGTCTAGGTCTTTGTTCACAACACAACATTAACAAGTTTTTAAGCTCAAATATAGATCTATATACCTTTAGTGTTAGTGAATCAAGAAACAACAATAACAACAAAGAAATCCAAGACCTAGACTTCGCAAATTTTGGGCAAGACTACAACAAGAACACTACAAGTTTCTCGGCCATGAACAAGAACAAGAACAAGAACACTTCTTTCTCTTTTTATTTTTTGATTTTCTAGCAAGCCCAAGATTAATTTTGTTGGAACAAAATCAACCACAAGATTAATTTTGTTGCCCTTTGTTTGATTTTCTAGCAAGCCCAAGATTAATTTTGTTGGTACATATCACATGGTCATCGGAGAATCATAGGATTTTCTAATTTTACTGTTGGACGTTTTCTCATCATCCTTTTGGCATTTGAGAAGCCAAAGGACCTCAAGAGGTAGTCCTATCAATGATGCTATCTCGACAGTTATGATAGCATCCCAACAATAACAACAGACAAGAAAATAGCATATATCCACTTTAAACAAGACAAAACGTCAGGCTAAGATGTTAAACGATAATCAAGACATGAATTTTGACCCTAAAGACCAGAGATTCAAGGCACAAACAGTACATAAGATGAACATCCAGATCAAAAATTACTTGATAATGTTAAGATTACATGACGAGCTACAAAATCGAGACAAGAATGACAGAAACC
>NW_025887630.1:0-2549 GCF_002878395.1 Capsicum annuum
CAGAAGGCACCGAAGGGTATACAGTGTATTGTGATTCTTCCAGAATTGGTTTAGGATGTGTATTGATGCAGCATGGTAAGGTAATAGCATATGCTTCTAGACAATTGCAGCCACATGAGAAATTATCCTACACACGATCTTGAGCTGGCAGCAGTTATTTTTGCTTTAAAGATATGGAGACACTACTTATATGGGGTTCATGTTGATATACATACTGACCATAAGAGCTTGTAATATATTTTTAATCAGAAGGATCTAAATTTAAGGCAGCGGAGATGGCTTGAACTATTAAAGGACTACGATGTTGATATCTTGTACCATCTAGGGAAAGTAAATGTGGTAGCTGATGCGTTAAGTCGTAAGGCTATGATGGTGCCTATAGAAAGGCAAGGGATGATTAAAGATCTTCAGCTGTTAGCTAGTTTGGGAGTTCTCCTTCTTGAAACTCTGGATAAAGAGCTTATCATACATAACGCTGCAGGATCTTCATTAGTAGCTGAAGTGAAAGAGAAGCAATATGCAGATCCTATTTTATTACAGCTTAAGGAAAACGTTCAGAGTGGTGTGACTAAGGCATTTGAGCTTATGTGAGAAGGAGTACTTCAGTGCCAAAACCGATTGTGTATGCTGGATATAGACGGGCTAAGAAAGAAGATTATGACAGAGGCACATTGTTCAAGGTATTTCATTCATCCAGGATCAACCAAAATGTATCAAGATTTGAAAGATATGTATTGGTGGAATGACATGAAGAAGAGCATTGTAGAATTTGTAGCTGGATGTCCAAATTGTCAAAGAGTTAAAGTTAAGCACCAAAAACCCGGAGGCTATATGCAATGCATTGATCTTCCAAGCTGGAAGTGGGACATGATCAACATGGATTTCGTTATTGGTTTGCCTTGAACATGCCAAAAGTTTGATTCTATATGGGTGATTGTTGATAGGCTTACCAAATCCGCATATTTCCTACCAGTTAGGACCACTTACACAGTTGAAGAGTATGCAAAGTTGTATATTAAAGAGATAGTCCGATTACATGGAGTGCCACTTCTTATTATATCAGATCAGGGAACCTAATTTATCGCAAACTTTTGGAAGTCTTTTCAGAGGTGTTTGGGAACACAAGTGAAGTTGAGTACAGCTTTTCACCCTCAAACAGATGGACAAGCAGAATGTACCATCCAAACACTTGAAGATATGCTACGAGCTTATGTAATAGATTTTAAGGGCAGCTGGGATAATCATTTACCTTTTATTGAGTTTGCCTACAATAATAGCTATCATTCAAGTATCAAAATGGAACCATATGAAGCTTATATGGAAGGAAGTGTAGATCACCAATAGGATGGTTCGAAGTGGGTGAAACTCTTTTGTTTGGACTGGATCTTGTATATCAAGCCATAGAAAATAGCCCAAAGTCGACATAAGTCATATTCGGATAGTAGAAGGAGAGGGCTAGAGTTTTCTATAGGTAATTGGGTATTTTTGAAGGTATCACCAATGAAAGGGGTAATGAGATTTGGCAAGAAAGGGAAGTTGAGTCCACGTTATATAAGCCCATATAAGATCACTCAAAGATTTGGACAAGTTGCATATGAATTAGAGCTACCCCAAGAGCTCTCATGAGTACATCCGTTATTTCATGTGTCAATACTTCGAAAGTACATCGGAAATCCATCACATATCACTTCTACTAAAGATGTGCAAGTTGTGGAAGATCTTACCTATGAGAAAGTGCCTATTTCTATTCTAGATTGCCAAGTTAAGAAGATGAGAAATAAAGAGATAACATCTGTGAAAGTACGTTGGAGAAATCGTCAAAGGGAAGAGATTACATGGGAAGCTGAGGAAGCAATGAAATCTAAGTACCCTCATTTGTTCAAAGATGAAGAGGAAGTTCAAGAAACGGAGTTAGAACATTAACAAGTAAGTTTTTTTTATATATGCATAGTATTTACGTGATGCTGTGAATATTAATGATGGACTTGAACTTGTTTCGGTTGAATAACTACGCTAACACATTCGAGGACAAATGTCCTAAAGGGGGGAAGGATTTAACACCCCGTATTCAAGTACGTGTATTGGTCTTATTTATATGGAATTAATTTATTTTATTTTATTTACACCGGAATTTGCCCGTCGATGGTTCCATGCGAAGGTTATTGAATAAGATTTCCAACGATATAAAGATTTCCAAAAACGGATAGGTTTCAGATATAATCGAGCACGTTTGAAACTATAAAACGGTGGCCGGGATATTTGGAAATAGTAAATGTGCAGGAAAATTTCCCGCACACAAACTACTAAGGCCAGCCAAATTTTTGGATCAACTTCGAACGATCATAACTCCCTTAATATAATAAACTGGGAGAGATGCGGCCTATGAAAAGAAAGATCTTTGAGTCTTATTTCCAATTCAATTTGTTTCATCCAAATCCAACGTCTGAGTAAGGAGTTATACTCGTTTTACTTCAGCCTATCAAAACAGATTTTTAGGGTCAACTTCAAACGACCATAACTCCTTGTACAGGACGAATTGGGTGGCCTAC
>NW_025887630.1:2649-4625 GCF_002878395.1 Capsicum annuum
TTCAACCGTAGAAATTCCAAAGTAATCCAATAACTGCGTTTGTCATCTCGAGAGCTTCGAACGGTATCTATTATTTGTGCAAACAGGATTTCATAATCAAGAGGTGAATTCTAAGGTATAAATATTGTTTGCCTTTGTTCTTTTCCATATGTATATATGTGATAGAGGATTATATGTATTGGTTGTTATTGAAAGGTATTGGAAATAAGGTTATGGACTATTTTGCATGGTTTGGTTGTATTGAATCATGGAAGGTGGATATGGTAATTGATTTATGGAATATGGATATGATAATTGAGTTATGGAAGGTGGATGTGGTGATATACTATTGAATTGTTGATTATTTATGTCTATGGCTCAATTTGGTTTAATGGATTGGTTGGAAGGATAAATGATTCCAAACTTGATATTGGAGGATGTTGTATGAATATGCATGGCATGTGAATGTAATTGGAGTATAAGAGGGTTAAAGTGACACCCTTTATGGTGTAATTAAGGATTACTACTTAACCACTAGTTTGGTGAATTCAAATAATTGAATTGTGATGTTTGGTTGCTAATACTAGATTCCTATATATGTTCATTGTAGATAAGTGATCCGAAAAGACGGGAATTCCATTTGGGACTACTATTAAAGGTTGATAGTCAGGTATGTAAAGCATACTCTAAACCATATCTTTGGCATTAAAGTGAACAATTGTTCTATTAAGAAAGTTTCCAAAGTTATTCAGTAACATGTGATCCATAATGATTTTGTATAATGTCCTACGTTACCAATGAACTTTTTTCCACCCTACAAGATGTCAAGACATTCCAATACTTGTTTTCCAAATCTTACATGTTTATTGCACTAATGAATGTCAGAAGGTATCCGGTTACTCAAAGAAGATCCATGTGCTATTAATGACTCCAAAACATTTCATTGATATACCAATAAGTTCCTACTTCATTGTTATGGCATTGATGACTCCAAAACACTTCATTGATGTACCAATGAGTTCTTACTTCATTGTTATTGCATTGATGGTCTATTTATATGTCTCTTATTGCTGTATCATTATTTCAAAGTATTAAAAAGCGGTGGAAATCGAAATAACAATCTCAAAGATTAATTAAACTAAGTGATGGAAGTTCTCTCTTATCGGGTGGTATCCCAGAGGCATAAGCCTATCATGGGTCGATCCCTATTTATGTGTTTATGGGTGGTATCCCATGGGCATAAGCCTATGATGGGTCGATCCCAGTTGATATGTAGATTACAAAGATGATAAGAACGAAGGTAAAGTGATTGAATAAATACAATGTACAGGTTGTCACAAGTTCTAGTAAGTGCGGTCCACTTCTATTATGATTTATTCACTTGTTTCTGATTTCTATTGAGCTCCTATATCATATGTGATTATCTACAGCTTTACACACTCAGTACATATTTCGTAATAACGTCCCCCACGGGGGACCTGCATTTTATGCTGCAGGCACGGGTACCTCAGCTCATACACCACACAAGTAGGAGCCAGGATATCCAGCTGCTTTTGGTGAGCTCCAGTTTGCTTCGGGGCTTTCTGTGTCATATCCAGTCACTTTTCGTATTGTATAGAAGTTAGTTATATGGCGGGGTATGTCCCGACCTTAGTTAAACTCTGTGTATTGTCTAGAGTCTTTGTAGACCTAATGTACAGTCAAGGTGGTGTTTTGTTAATAGACTTGATGGCTCCAACGGCCAAGTATTGTATATACATATATATGTGTGCTTGAGCTTATACAGGTGATTATTTCCTTTTATATGCGACATGATGCTGTCCAAATTTCAAGTTGTCATAGAGGTATGCATGGGAAGTATAAGGTTATGAACCGGTTCTTCCGGGCCACCTCGATTACGGGTGCCAGTCTGCCTCAATAGGATTTGAGGCGTGAAAATTTAACTGCCAAAGCATGTTCCACATTAAACCTAAGCTAGTACTGAACAAGGAAAAACA
>NW_025887631.1:0-1133 GCF_002878395.1 Capsicum annuum
TTCAAATTTGCTATGAAACACTCCAATTTCAGAAGGATCCTATTACCCTCCTGAATTCAATTTTAATGTAATTTTGTCACTCCTTTGTACTGGTGTGACACCTTTATTATATGAAATGGGTCCACATTAAAGGTGCCATGTCAGATAAAAAGGTTGATAAAAGGTGTCACGTCAGCTTAAAAGGATAATAAAAATACACTAAAATTTAGTTCATGGAGGTAATAGGCTCCCCGTGAAGTTAGAGTGTATCGTAGTAAATTTGATCATAGTTCAGGGGATACTAGACGCTTTACTCTAATTTTTTCAAAATGGTCAAATCCTTTAGAAGTCGTTTTTGAAGAAGCTGACCAGAGAAGAGGAGTGGGGAGGGGGGGTCTTCTGAAGAATTATTTTTAAGTGATTATTTGGGCAAAAATGCTGCTTTTTAATTTGTCGCTTGCCACATCATCAACGAGTGTATTACAATCTCCTAATCTATTTTGCTAAT
Organism: Capsicum annuum; assembly: GCF_002878395.1. Classification (NCBI taxonomy): domain Eukaryota; kingdom Viridiplantae; phylum Streptophyta; class Magnoliopsida; order Solanales; family Solanaceae; genus Capsicum; species Capsicum annuum. Next base: position 488 of record NW_025887631.1, read on the forward strand.
TATAAAAAAAAAATGTCAAATGACGCAACAAAAGCCTATATGAGTTTTTTAAAAATGAAGAATGTGTAATTGTGGTGCCTATGTGTAGTTGAGGTGTCTATGTGAAAGTTGTTGTCAACTTTAGGCTTTTGACGACGTATTTGACATTTTTTTTTTATAATTAGCAAAATAGATTAGGAGATTGTAATACACTCGTTGATGATGTGGCAAGCGACAAATTAAAAAGCAGCATTTTTGCCCAAATAATCACTTAAAAATAATTCTTCAGAAGACCCCCCCTCCCCACTCCTCTTCTCTGGTCAGCTTCTTCAAAAACGACTTCTAAAGGATTTGACCATTTTGAAAAAATTAGAGTAAAGCGTCTAGTATCCCCTGAACTATGATCAAATTTACTACGATACACTCTAACTTCACGGGGAGCCTATTACCTCCATGAACTAAATTTTAGTGTATTTTTATTATCCTTTTAAGCTGACGTGACACCTTTTATCAACCTTTTTATCTGACATGGCACCTTTAATGTGGACCCATTTCATATAATAAAGGTGTCACACCAGTACAAAGGAGTGACAAAATTACATTAAAATTGAATTCAGGAGGGTAATAGGATCCTTCTGAAATTGGAGTGTTTCATAGCAAATTTGAA
>NW_025887632.1:0-4475 GCF_002878395.1 Capsicum annuum
TGTAGATGAAATTCTCTGCCTCATGAGGGGCAGGCAATTAACGTAAGCGGATGCTCATGATGTTGGCTATAGGATAATGGACCTCAACTTCTACAACAATTTTAAGGATAGGTATCATGAGCTCATTAAGCTAACATTAACTCCCGATGGCTCGGGATTTGATTCGTTAGTTTCTGGGTTCGAATGGGATGAAGATATGATTAATTATGTTAGAGAAAAGAGGCCATACCCACACGGCAAGGACTGGACCAAGGCAAAAAGAATTCTTGCAGTCATGAACATGGAGGTAAAATATTTTCTAGTTATTGAGATACTACTCAAGGACAGAATGATGAAGGTTTATGACTGCAACTTACCTGTCTTCGACGAGGCTAATTTTTTTACCCACATGCAGTCATTATTGGACTTGATCCCTAACTTGTTGAGGCAGAGTAAACTGATGGATCGTTTGCTAGTGAAAGTGTTGAATGAAAGATGGATTTTGAAGGTCTAAACAAGGACATGAACCTTCTAAAAAATAAAATCGATGTCGCGTGAGGGTCGTACGCGCTTGCACACATCAAATGTTTGCTAACTAGCACAAAAATGACCCAGCCAATGACCTTTCTATGCGGAAACACTGTGGCAAGGATGCAAGAGTTCTAGGCTTATGGGGTAATGATTAAAAGGTTGGAGCCTGTGTATGTAAAAGAAGAAAATGTAGAAACACAAACACCATGACAGTTTTTATTTCAAGTCACTTAACATGTAGCGACAATTTTTTATGTTTGATGAAAATTGATTTCTTATAATGCAACAGATTTCTATCTGTTGTAACAAATAGTCTATCTGTTCTGACAGATTGATTATCTGTTGCAATAGGTTGGTCATCTGTTGCATTATACAGATGTTTATATCTAAGTCTATCTGTTGCAACATATAGACTATTTGTTGCAACATATAGTCTATATATTGCAACTGATAGGTCATCTATTGAAACAAATCAAAATAGTAGAAAGACCTGCTTGATAATTTCCAACAGATGACCTACATGTTACAACATATGTCTAAATCTATTTGATAATTTTCAATAGATATTTTATCTATTACAATAGATACATTAACTATTGTAATAGGAATCTAGTATTCTATTTTAACTAATAAGTTCAAATCTAAGGATAAAATAAAATTCATAGACAAAATAAAATAAATCGAAGCCTTCAAAAATTACATGAAAATCAATAAATAAATAAAATGTAAAAAATTTATTATGGGTACAGCTGATCTACTCAACAAATAAATCAACAATTTAAATTTTCGTGCAAGCAATTCCTAAGGAGAGGTTATTACTTTAACAGACTCAAGCTATAAATATCTACTCAATATGGACGAGTTGTTCTTCATCTGGTGCTATGGAATTTGACTTTGGTCGTCGTGAATCTTTAAGGTCTCTTGCGTACGATTTCTGATCTTTTGCTTCTCCATATTTTCATAAAAGAGTAGCATATCTTTTACGGAGTAATCCCACATCAAATTCATTATTTGGTATTTGTAATCCATCGCTCAAATACTCGACGTAAGCAGCAACAAAAAGACCGCAATCCCTGCGTTTATAAAAATCAAATAATCTATATCTTGCAATTAATGTATGTGTTGTGAAATTTATGAAATAAAACTAAATCATAATACTTTATTGATACTTACAGGCTACTAATGGGTTGTTGAGCAATTCCTTCAAAATATCTACATCAAATGGATTATCATTTAATCCCGGTATGCTTCAATCATTGACCAATCAGTACAAACTTTTTGGTCAAAAAGCCACTTATATCAAGGTAAGTAGGCAATATTTTGGTCAGCTTTTGTATCTCAGACGACGGCTCAAAACGTCTTCTTCCCGACATTAAGTCGTAAATTCGGATGCGCCTCTCTTTTAGAATGACAACAACCAACGCCCAATGGAATTCATCACCACAATTGATTGGGATGTACACTTCGTCGACCAACTGTCAAGGTAAGATAGCTTGAATGCTAAAACCTTTAATGATATTGATTAAGCATTCCTCATTTTGAAAAACTTTTAGCTGTTTTTGACAGTACCTATCGTAGGTATTATTGATTTAAACTTTGTATAAATAATTGCATGTCGTGTATCTATATTGTTCTTGTGTTTGTAACTTGGCCTTCTTTTGGAGGTAGTAAAAAATGACATCGATGTGATGCACATATTATCAAACATTTCAGATTACATGATTATAAAATTAATACATAGATACAATTAAATAAAGTATTAACAGTAAGATGTGTGACATTTAAACCTCATCATTTCAGCAAGTTTGGGGCTGTGACATCAAATAGAATCAATTCTTCATTCTGGAATATGCAACAACAAAGTCGAATATATCAAAACCAAGACCTGATTCGTTCACTTTTTAGTGTTCGTCATTTTATTTTCTGCATAATTTATATGTGTTAATGTCATATTTTTATAACAAGAATTATATAAATTAATATATTATAAATGATTTATGTATCTGTCGACATGAAGCTTTAATATCCCATCAGCAATATATTCTGAATAGTCGTTGATCAACTTTGTTAGTTTTTTTGGAGCCTCATTCGAGATATTGAACCCTTCAAATGGGTAATTCTTTCGTTCTTCCGACTAACAGGCTTCACTTTTTCTTAATCTTTGGAAGCAGTTAATGGATTATCAATTGTGATATTATGTTGTTCAGCAGTACCTTTTACTATGACATCTAGCTGGAAAGCTAGAATTGTCAATGCTAATCATAGAGATACAAAAAAACAAAAAAGGATAACTCGTCTATTTTAGCAAAGCAAACGGGCTTTTCTCCCTTTTTAAAGTTATCCCAGAAGATTATCTATCTGTTGCGATAGATGGATTATTTATTGGGATAAATTAAAACATGAGGACAACTTGTATGATAATTTCCAATAGATGATCCATCTGTTGCAACATATGACTCATCTGTTAGGAAAAAATAAAACAGTTGGAAGTTTTGATTTACTTTGTCCCAACAGATGACCCATCTGTTGCAACAGATAGGTCATCTATTGGTAAAAATTAAAATAGCATGAAGACCTATTTGATTTGTTAAAATAGATGAGACAAATATTACAACAGATAATGCATCTGATAAAACAGGTTAGTCACTTGTTGCAACAAATGTATATATCCACCTAATAATTTTCAGCAGATATGTCATCTGTTGAAATAAATATGTAGTTTGTTTGTATGTTGGAATAGCTAATATATATTCACCTTCTTCAGCTCATGTTGCTCTCTTGTGGCCCTTGTACATTGATAACAAGTGCAAGACAAAGACAGAGAAGTTGCAAGTTTACTTTTTTCAATGTTTGATGATGCCTTAGAAATTTCTTTCCTTCTCCTCTTAGTCGCCTTAATCTCTAATGGCGTGTATGGATATGAAATTCTCTCTGATGAAATGACACCCCTCTTAGATGTCAATTCATTTATAAAAGCAGTTAATGCACTAATAGCATTAACCACTCCATCATGTTTCGTCTTGCAGTCTTGACATTTCCATACAGAATATTCTCTAGGAGGGGAAAAATATGTATAACCAGAACGATCATAATCATAATGGTTTGTTGTTTCAAAAACTGTAAGAGGAGCATCATTAGCCCCAGTAGCAGCACTACTACCACTACCATCACCAACAACTTCATCACCAAGAACGCCATCAACAACAATAAACTCACCCATTAAAATTATATTTCTTGTGATGGTTGTTGCTCCAAACAATTTCTTTTTTATTCCATCAGTGACCTTAGGGTCCGATAAAATTTGCACATATCGTAAAATAAGAAAAAAATGACATCTTCAACTCTCAATTGGTCGTAACAAGCCACGGATACACAATCTAAAATAAATTAGCACATATATTAGAATGACGATTAGATCATTTAAAAAATAATTAATTAAAATAAAAACTTAAGTAGAATTAGACTTACTGCTTCCTTCAGGGGTTGAAGAGATCAAGAAATTTTGTATTTTTATCAGTTTTGGCCAACCACCATCTCAGGATTCTTGGATATGAAACTTCTTCCTGGTAATTCACTTGTTGTCCCAAAGAAGAAATGGCTTCAAATGTCCAAGCCTATAAAATAACACCAATAAATCTAAAGCGTTATTCAAAAAAAATCATAATAAAAGAAATATTGATCATGAAAGCCCATGAAAAGCCATATTAGTTGACTGTCTTTGGCGTTAACGGAGTCAATAAATATTTGACAGTCATTTTGAAGCTTTCATAACCCCAAGGATAGTTATTAAATGCCTCAAGATGGATAGCTTTATTAAACTGAGTCGTATGTTGTTGTTAACGTCTCTCGCCCAAAGAATATTATGTACAAACCAAACCAAGCACAACGATTGTTTGTGCTTCTTTGAAAGTCTTTTATCTTTCAACGCTTCTATCAAATTTTTGTTTTTGAAGGTTGGACTAACA
>NW_025887633.1:0-3923 GCF_002878395.1 Capsicum annuum
GTGGCCGTCTCTCTCAGTCGACTCTCCATGGGTAGTATTTCTCACATTGAGGATAGTAAAAAAAATATGGCTCAGAAGATTCATCAGCTTACCAGACTAGGCATTCGCTTAGTCGATTCTTCAGAGGGTGGTGTATGTGTTCATAGTAGTTCAGAGTCATCTCTAATTTTCGAGGTGAAAGAGAAACAAGACAGGGATCCTAGCCTTGTCAAGCTTAAAGAGTCAGTTCAGAATCAGAAAGTCGAGGTTTTCTCCCAAGGGGGAGATGGTGTTCTTTGTTGTTATGATCGTCTATGTGTTCTATGTGTAGATGAATTGAGGCAGCGAATACTTGCAGAAGCGCATGGTGCACAATACTCTATTCATCCAGGGGCCAGTAAGATGTACCGCAACATGCAGGAGATCTATTGGTAGAGTGGGATGAAGAGAGATGTTGTAGAGTTTGTGGCTGAGTGCTCTACATGTTAGTAGATTAAGATACAACATCAGAAACCTAGTGGTTCCATCCAAGAGTTCACCTCTCTACTTGGAAGTGGGAAGAAGTTAACATGGACTTCGTGATGGGTTTGCCTAGAACTAGTTATCAACATGATTCAGTTTAGGTCATTATAGATAGAATGACCAAGTCAATTCATTTCCTTCCCGTACTTCTTATTCCACCGAGGATTATGCCAAACTCTATATTCGGGAGGTATTCAGATTACACGGTGTTCCACTATCTATCATCTCAGACAGAGGTACCCAGTTCACTTTTCACTTTTGGAAAGCATTCCAAAACGGTCTCGGTACCTAAGTCCATCTCAGCATTTCATCCTCAAACAGATGGTCAAACAGAGAGGACCATTCAGACTCTTTAAGATATGCTAAGGGCGTGTGCAATTGACTTTAAGGGAAGTTGGGATAACCATTTTCCTTTGATTGAGTTTGCATACAACAATAGCTATCATTCTAGTATTCAGATGGCTCCATTCGAAGCTCTCTATAGTAGGAGATGTAGATCTCCGATTGGTTGGTTCAAAGTTAGTGAGGCCTCAATCATAGGTCCTGACTTAGTATTCGATGCCTTAGAGAAAGTTCAGTTGATCAGAGAGAGACTCTGGGCTGCTCAAAGCTGATAGAAGTCCTATACAGATGTTTGTAGAAAGGATCTTGAGTTCGAGGTCAATGACTATGTCTATCTTAAGATCTCTCCCATGAAGGGAGTGAAGAGGTTCATCAAGAAAGGGAAACTAAGTCCCCGGTATGTTGGTCCCTTTAGAATTCTTTGTCGCTTCGGCAAGGTAGCTTATGACCTTAAGTTGCCTTCAGATCTTGCCTCAGTCCATCCAGTCTTCCATGTCTCTTTGCTAAAGATGTGCATAGGTGACCCAACAGTTGTTGTCCCTATTCAGAGCATCGACATTCAGAACAGCCTCTCTGATGAATAGATTCCAGTCAAAATATTGATTATCAGACTCATAGATTGAGGAACAAAGAAGTCCCTCTAGTCAAGGTTCTTTGGCGAAATCAGTCTTATGAGGGAGATACTTGGGAAGTAGAAGCAGATAAGCGTACCAAGTATCCTCACCTCTTCTCCGTCAAGTTTCATGTTCATGTTTCTAATATCAACTTGGTACCTATTAACTATTTCATACTCAGTCATGCATTTATGTATCAGTTATCTGTGCATCAGATATGCACAAGTTCAGTATGTTTAGCATGTCAGTCATGATATCAAGTTTCAGTTCTTCATGTTCAGACCAGGTTCTATTGTCTTGTATCCCTTCTCAGTAAATTCTCATTCGAGGACGAATGTTCCCAAGGGGGAGATATTGTAATACCCCACATGTTTCTAAGCTAGGAAGTGAATAAGTATTCCTACATATGAAATCTCCTATCCTGTGATTCATACTTAAGTACATGACTTACAATAAATATCCTAGTGATAGGATATCTTATTATGTATTAAGCATGTTCATATGAGTCACTTAAGGTAATACAAGCTAAGAGTTTTTGAATCCATCAAGTTTTAGTGTTCGATTTTGCAAGGGTCATATTTGAACGAGTATAACTCGATGATAATGTGGTATTTTGGCGTATTTAGACCCACCAAATTGTAGAGAATCAAATTATCTTTCCAACGATACCAATTTTGCCTTAATCCAATATCCGAGAGAAACATTATGTCTATTTTTGTGAGAGACAGTAAGCATAGGCGATTGGTTAGGCGCCGCTTAACCCAAGCATAGGCGATTGGTTAGGCGTCGCCCAACCCAAGCATAGGAGATCACTTGGGCGCCGCCTAAGTCAATTCCAGGTGTCAAAAATACTTCGTTTTAAGTTATTTTAAAGGTAATTAAGTCTTTAAATACTCCTTACACATCCCTAAACATAAGCCTACGAAATGTATAGCTTCTAAATATATTACAACCCTATTTTAATCTCAAAGCTCATCATCCAAGAGCACTAAAAGAGAAAAACAACTAGGGTTGCATAATTAAGCTTAAAGATCCGATTTTAAGGAAATTTCTCCATCAATCATCAAGAATCTTCCTTTTAAGGTATGTATAGTGTTCATCCACGGATTCCTTTCATCCGTGGAGTTCAAGAATCAATCGTTAAAGTGCAAAAGCTTGTTTGATTGTGGTGATATGATCATACCCATGTTGATGCTTGTTTGTTTTCCTCTTTTTCATTATAAAGTATGATTTCTATATTGTTGGGTGTTGATGATCATGTTGTTGATATTGGGTGATTCCCAAGATGGAATGTTTATATGTTTTTATGAATTCATGATATCAGATGAGTTGGAAACATGTAAATTTGGTTGTTCATGATATATAATTTGATTATTTCACCTATGCTTAAGATGTACATGTAAGGTGTTTGGTAAAATGCCTAAGAAACTAGAAATCATGCAATATAGCTAAATTGTGACTAAGTGAAGGATTCATGATATACCCTTACATTCCAATGACTTCTATGTTGTTAATGTGCCTTGTAAATGTTGTTGGAATACTCATGAACTATTCTTATAAGATTATACTATGTTTACTTGCAAATCCTACTTATGAACAATATGTATGATAAGCATGCAATCCACATGAACTTCCATGCTATTCGTATGTGTTGCCAATATGATCATGTAATGAATATGATATTAAGATTGTGCAAGTTCTTCCATCTGATATGAAATCCTTTCCATGCAATACATTGTTGATAACCATGCATAGTATGAGATCCCTACTTATGATATTATATATTATGGACTCTACTCTTATGATCAAGTCAGTCGTGTGTGTCAGTTTCCTTCCATCGAGTCCTGGGGGTAGTTGTACCCGAAAACTATAGCTGTGTGCCTAGATACATGTCATCTTTCACGATATCCAAACTCAAGCTATGATTCTATAGACTTCAGTCAGTCATGTGACTCAAGAAAACCTCATGATCTTAGTCAGTTGTCTGATATTAGTAACATTCTGCCAGTTAATGGAATTAAGTAAGATTAAGTCATGCACAATCAGTTATTCATGTCCAGTCCCTCCAGATGGGAGTAGAGGTTAGAACCGAGTGAACCTAAGGACGGGAACTCACCCGCCAGTTCAAGGTGTGATTCTTAGTAGTCATCCATGTGTTCCAGAACTACATAGCTAGCATAGGTTAAGATATCTTAACCCGTCAGCTTAGGGTTGATGAGGTGGCTTAACCCATTAGTTTAGGGTTCCCACCTTTCTCATTGAGTACCCGCTAAATAAGGGTCACTGACAGGCTGTCCTTACCCATGTCACGATATTGACACCCCTCTATTCGGGGTAGAGATTGGACCCCAGCTTAGCCATAATGTCATACATAGGGCATGTTGGCTAAACACTACTTCCCACAGTTTCAGTATCAGTCTCAGCAAAAGAACTCAGGGCGTTCTTCAGATTTCAGTTTATACAGGA
>NW_025887634.1:0-2130 GCF_002878395.1 Capsicum annuum
TGATGTATGGGTAATGATCCAACCAGGGGTCTGGAACAAACTTGTCACTGTTAACTGCTTTGCACATATTAAGTCTTGTTATGAAAGCTCTTTGATTTTGGTAACTAGCGATTCTCAACTGCTCTCCTATAATGTTCGGACAAAGAAGACGAGGCTTCTTGAATTTTTTTCATCCGGACCTAAGCAGTAGTGCCCCAAACCATGCTGGTTGTGGAATTTATTATTATAAAGAGAGCTTAGTAACGATTAAACGACAACGAAATGATGAGCTCCATCTCTGCAGCTGTTTGACGAAAATGTCGGTCGAATTCTAAATTTCAATAAGAGCCTTAAACATATTGGATAAATTTACATGTTTATGTTTATGTACGGTTCATTCTTCCAACTTATTTAGGTGCATCTCATGGAATATTGTATGTATTCTTTCAACCTCATATATATTTTTATTATGGGTTATTCTTGTGGCTTATTCAAGCAAATCCTTTGTAAGGAAAACATTTTGTGAATTAGTGCTAGTAATGCAATGAGATGTGTTAAAAATAATCGTGTGAACTTGACGTAAAGCCATCACTATTACACCTTTATTAAGAGTACTTTACTGTTAGCTTAATCCAACAAATTGTTATCTGGGGGGTGGGGAGGGGGATAAAAATGAAGATGGGAAATGTTGCTTGACTTGAAGAGCTAAGAAATAAGTGACGAGGTGAAACAGTTATAATTATTATTATTTTTCTATTGTTATTTTATTGGTACATGGAATTAATTAGTATCTGTTAAACTTTGCCATTGTTAGGCTAAGTGATCGGAATAGTATTGAAGAAGCTTTAACGAAGGGAGTAATTAAACTGATGCTTGTATTGATAGCTTTTGGTGAATACAACTAATCAAAATATCTCTACACACAGAGACACAACTAACTACTCAGAAACTGACTAACTAACTAACTACTACATCTATTGGCAATTCTGTTATAACAGAATTGACAGCTCTACACTGCCCATTCATCATTTTCCACTTATCATTATAATTCACTAATCATTTTTCACTATCATTTCAACAGTATCCAAAATTCAACAGCCATAAAGGAAAATCCCAGTAAACTCTAACTAAACATGATGTTTAAAGGATTGTTAAGTTTATATGAAGCAACACATCTAAGAATACACGAGGAAGAATTTCTGGAGTCTAGGGCCATAAATTGGGCCTACCAACTTTGCCACAAGGAAATATTTAGAACCCATTTGGACAGAAATAAAATCTTATCAAATCAGTTTTTCCGTATTCCTAAGATTGAGTGGTATTACTATGGCTACCACAGATAGTAGTGGGGCTTTTCTTGAAGATTTAGCAAGGGATATCTTATTGAGTTGCTTGTGAAGTCGTCGTTGCAATTTAAATGCGTCTACAAAAAATGGTGCGCTCTCATCTATGAACACAGTGTCTTGTTGTATGCCAAGTATGAGCAATTTGATTTGTATCATATAAATGGGATATGAACAATGAGCTCTAGTAATGAATTTAATTTTCCAATTTCAATGACTTTTTCCCTCTTTTTTTGTACCAGTATTTGCTGCACTTGAGCCGAGTATCGACGATCTATAGGAAACAACCTTTATAGTGATAAAGCCTGTGTACATTCTAATCTCCCCCATTGGCAAAAATTCTCTAAACCATCTGGAAAGACTATTTACTATCCAAAGTGGAGTCAGACGTGTTTCAAATTGGATTTTTGTGACTTGACACACCAAAATTTGATAACAATTGGCCACTCCTAAACGCAATATTTTGTTGGGGAAATGGTCAAATACCTCTCAATTATTGGAAATAGATTTCAGGTTTACGTTTTATTTGCCATTGCTAGTTAAATAATAATGTTTGTTGATGTAACAGCTTGCCATCCAGTTCTTCCATTTATGGAGTTGTTTACAATAACAACTGCAATCTTGAGGGGGAATAACGCACGTTTATCCTATTTTTGCATTTGGTATAAAAATACCATTGTTGTCTATTATCTCAAGACAAAAGATTCAGCAGATTGACAAATCAATTATCAAAAGATAGTGCCATTTTATTAATTAATCAACTATTCCTCTTTTTTGGTGAAATTGAGAAATCTTTGTCACGTGAAAA
>NW_025887635.1:0-2569 GCF_002878395.1 Capsicum annuum
ATGTAACACCCCGTACTTAATTACGTGCATGAGCCATTGTTATATGTGTTGGAGTATATGTTTTGATCCTAAGTTAGGTATATATGAGTTTAAGCATGAGTATTGATTATTTTGAGATGGTTTCAAGTGTATAGTTTGATTATAGGTGTATATGAATCGACTTTATTTATATCGGAATTTTCCCGTCGAAGGTTCCATACGAAGTTTATTGAATAAGCTTTCCAACGATATAAATATTTCCAAAAACGGATAAGTTTCGGATATAAGCGAGCTCGTTCGAAACTTTAAAACGGTGGCCGGGATGTGAACAGTAAAATGTGCAGGAAACTACTGAGGCCTGCCAGTTTTTTGGGTCAACTTTGAACGATCATAACTCCCTCAATATAATGAACTGGGAGAGCTACCATATATCAAAAGAAAGATATTTGAGTCTTCTTTCCAATGCAATTGGTTTCATCCAAATCCAACATCTGAGTAAGGAGTTATACTCGTTTTACTTCAGCCTCTCAAAACAGATTTTTAGGGTCAACTTCAAACGATCATAACTACTTTTACAGGACGAACTGGGTGGATTAATTTATATGAAATGAAAGACCTTTGAATTATCTTTATAATGATACCAATTTCACCCAAATCCGATATCGGAGCAAAGAGTTATGGCCGATTTACTTTAGCCTATCAAAACAGTCCACCATGGACAGATTCGGATTTACTTAAATTTTTAAGGGCAATATGGTCATTTTCCATCACCTCTTGAACGAAAATTGGTCATTATATACATAGAATTAGTCTCATATCCATCAATTATCATCAAGTTATTGAAACTAAGAAACCCTAGCCAAATTTCAACTCCAATTATCTTGTGATTCAACCGTAGAAAATCCAAATTGATTCCGTAGTTGTGTTCACCGTCTCAAGGGCTTCGAGAAGCACCCCTTATTTGTGCCAACAGGACTTCGAAATCAAAAGGGCCATTTTTTTGGTAAGGATGTAAATTATGTTGGTGTTATTTATATGGATATGTATATATATATATATGCATGTGAGCATAAGAAGTATGTTATTTGATTGTTGTTGAAAGATGATTGGAAATGATGTTGGATTATTCTTGTGCATGGTTGGATTATGTTAAATTGTGAAGGAATTTGGGGTGATGATGTGGTATTGATGATGTGGTATTGAAATGATGATTATATACATATACACACATAAACCTATTGTTCAAGTTGGTTTTTGGAATGTTTTGCAAATATTGGTAGTATGGAATTATGGAAGAGAATTGTGGTGTTGGGTTGCTAATACTAGATGCCAAATATTTCATTGTAGATAAGTGATTTGTAAAGGCGGGAAGTTGTGTTGAATTGGTATCTGAATCTACAACGAGGTATGTAAAGCATACTCTAACAATGTTCTTTGGCATGAAAACACCAATGCTCCATCAAGTAAGATTCCGAGGTTGTCCTAAAACATGTATTGTTCTACGTTACCAACGAAGTTGTTTCCATTCTATAAAGTATCAAAATGTTTCATTGATATACCAAAAGGCTCTTATTTCATTGTTGTGATATTGATGATTCTGAAACACATTGTTGATGTACCAATGAGTCTTTATTACATCGTTATTGTATAGAAGGTCTATTACTTGGTTCCTATTGATGTATCATTGTTTCAAAGTATCAAAAATATGGTGGCGACCGAAATAACAATCTCAAAGACTAATTGAACTAAGTGATGGAAGTTCTCTCATTATCGGGTGGTATCCCAGGGGCATAAGCCTAGCATGGGTCGATCCCTATTTATGTGTTTATGGGTGGTATCCCAGGGGCATAAGCCTAGCATGGGTCGATCCCAGTTGATATGTACTGGAGGCATCCTAATGGTCACAGTACAGTACAGTAATGATTACAAAGACGATAAGAACGAAGGTAAAGTGATTGAATAAATACAATGTACAGGTTGTCACAAGTTCTAGTAAGTGTGGTCCACTCCTATTACGACTTATTCACTTGTTTCTGATTTCTATTGAGCTCCTATATCATATGTGATTATTTACAGCTTTACATACTCAGTACATATTTCGTACTGACGTCCCTCACGGGGGACCTGCATTTCATGCTGCAGGCACAGGTACCTCAGCTCATACACCGCACAAGTAGGAGCCAGGTCATACAGCTATTGTTGGTGAGCTCCAGTTTGCTTCGGAGCTTTCCGAGTCAGTTCCTTATGTTTTGTTATTGTACATGAGTCACGTGTGGGCGGGGGTTTGTCCCGACCCTAGTTATGTCATGTATATCCTAGAGGCTTTGTAGACATAAGGAAGGGTAAAGGCATGGAAGTTTATATAGTAACGTTATATTTGTATATGTGGTGGCCCCGACGGCCAAGTATTATATATATATTTGTGCGTGTTGTGCTGATATAGGTAATTAGACCTTTCTATATGCAACGAAGTGCTGTCCAATTTTTTTTTGGTGACATGTAAGTGAAATTACAGATATTTGAACGGGTTCTCCCGGGCCTTCTCGGCTTCGGGTGCCAGTCCGGCCCGATGGGATATTGGGGCGTGACA
>NW_025887636.1:0-5579 GCF_002878395.1 Capsicum annuum
CAAAAAAATCCCCTTTAAAGTCGCTAAACATAACCATTTTTAAACAACTAAGTCTCCTAATAAACCATATTCAAAACAAAAAAAATCCCCTTTAAAGTCCCTAAACTTAACCATTTTTAAACAACTAAGTCTCCTACAAAATCACATTCAAAACAAAAAAATCTCCTTTAAAGTCCAAACACTTAACTATTTTCAACCAACTAAGTATCAAAACAAAACCACATTTAAAACGAAAAAAATCCCTTTAAAGTCCCTATACTTAACCATATACAAGCAAATAAGTCACCTACCAAACCATATTCAAGACGAAAAAATCCCGTTAAAAGTCCCTCAACTTGACGATTTTCAAGAAACTAAGTCACCTACCAAACCACATGCATAACAAAAAAAATTTCCTTTAAAGTCGCTACACTTAACTATTTTCAACCAACTAAGTATCAAAACAAAACCACGTTCATTCCAAAAAAATAACCTTCAAAGTTCCTAAACTTAACTATATTCAACTGACTAAGTTACCTACCTAACCATATTAAAAACAAAAAAATCCCCTTTAAAGTCCCTAAACTTAACTATTTTCAAGCAACTAAGTCACCTATCAAACCACATTCAAAACAAAAAAAATCACCTTTAAACCCCCTACACTTAACCTTTTTCAACCAACTAAGTATCAAAGTAAAACCACATTCAAAACAAAAAAATCCCCTTCAAAGTTCAAAAACTTAACCATATTAAAGTGATTAATTCACCTACCTAACCACATTCAAAATAAAAATATCCCCTTTAAAGTCCCTAAACTTAACCATTTTCAAACAACTAAGTCACCTACCAAACCACATTCAAAAAAAAAAAACCTCTTTAAATTCCCTACACTTAACCATTTTCAACCAACTAAAAATCAAAACAAAACCACATTCAAAATTAAAAAAAATCCTCTTTAAAGTCCCTAAACTTAACCATTTTCAAGCAACTAAATCACCTACCAAACCATATTCTAAAACAAAAAAATCTCCTTTAAAGTCCCTACACTTAACCATTTTAAACCAACTAAGTATCAAAACAAAACCACATTCAACACAAAAAAATCCCCTTTAAAGTTCCTAAACTTAACCATATTCAACTAACAAAGTCACCCACCAAACCACATTCAAAACTTAAAATTCCTCTTTAAAGTCCCTACATTTAACCATTTTCAACCAACAAAGTATGAAAACAAAACTACATTCTGAATGAAAAAAATCCTCTATAAAGACCCTAGACTTAACCATATTCAAGTGACTTAATCACCTACCAAACCACATTCAAAATAAAAAAAATCTCCTTTAAAGTCCCCCAACTTAACCATTTTCAAGCAACTAAGTCACCTACCAAACCACAATCAAAAAAATAAATCCCCTTTAAATTCCCTACACTTAACCATTTTCAAGCAACTAAGTCACCTACCAAACCACATTTAAAACAAAAAAATCCCCTTTAAAGTCCCTCCACTTGACCATTTTCAATCAACTATGTCACCGACCAAAGCACATTCAAAACCAAAAAATTTCGTTTGAAGGCCCTACACTAAACCATTTTCAACCAACTAAGTATTAAAACAAAACCACATTCAAAACAATAAAAATCTCTTTAAAGTTCCTAAACTTAACCATATTCAAGTGACTAAGTCACCTACCGAACCAAATTAAAAACAAAAAAACCCCCTTTGAATTCCCTAAGCTTAACCACGTTCAAACAACTAAGCCACCTACCAAACCACAATCAAAACAAAAAAAAAAACCTATAAAGTCCCAACACTTAACCATTTTCACCCAACTAAATATCAAAACAAAACAAAATTCAAAACTAAAAATCCTCTTAGAAGTTCCTAAACTTAACTATATTCAAGTGACTAAGTCATCTACCAAACCACATTAAAAACCAAAAAATCCCCTTTAAAGTACGTACATTTAACCATTTTCAACCAACAAAGTATCAAAACAAAACGACATTCAAAACGAAAAAAAAATTCCTTCAAAAACCCTAGACTTAACCATATTCAAGTGACTAAGTCACCTACCAAACCACACTTAAAATAAAAAAAAAATCCCCTTTAAAGTACCTAAATTTAACCATTTTCAAGCAACTAAGTCACCTACCAAACCACAGTCAAAACAAAAAAATCCCCTATAAAGTCCCCAAGCTTAACCATTTTCAAGTAACTAAGTCACCTACCAAACCACATTCAAAAACAAAAAATCCCCGTCAAAGTCCCTCCACTTAACCATTTTTAATCAACAAAGTCACCAACCAAACCACATTCAAAACAAAAATTCCCGTTTAAAGTCCCTACACTTAACCATTTTGAACCAACTAAGTATTAAAACAAAACCATATTCAAAATAAAAAAAAATCCCCTTTAAAGTTCCTCAACATAACCATATTCAAGTGACTAAATCACCTACCGAACCGCATTCATAACAACAAAATCCCCTTTAAAGTCCCTAAACTTAACCATGTTCAACCTACCAAACCACATTAAAAACAAAAAACATCCCCTTTAAAGTCCCTTAATTTAACCATTTTCAAGAAACTAAGTCACCTACCAAGCCACAATCAAAAAAGAAAAATCCCCTTTAAAGTTCCTAAACTTAACCATTTTCGAGCAACTAAGTCTCCAACCAAACCACATTAAAAAAAGAAAAAAATCTCCTTTAAAATCCCTACACTTAACCCTTTTCAAACAACTAAGTATCAAAACAAAACCACATTCAAAACGAAAATATCCCCTTTAAATTCCCTAGATTTAACCATATTCAAATGACTAAGTCACCTACCAAACCAAATTCAAAATAAAAAAATACCCTTTAAGGTCCGTAAACTTAACCATTTTCAAACAACTAAGTCACCTACCAAACCACGTTAAAAACAAATCCCCTTGAAAGTCTCGAAACTTAACCATTTTCAAACAACTAAGTCACCAACAAAATTAGATTTAAATAAAACAAATCCCCTTGAAAGTCATACACTTAACAATTTTCAACCAACTAAGTATCGAAACAAAACCACATTCAAAACAAACAAATCCCCTTTAAAGTTCCTAAACTTTATCATATTCAATTGATTAAGTCATCTACCTAACCACATTCAAAACAAGAAAGTCCCCTTTAAAGTCCTTAAACTTAACCATTTTCAAGCAACTAAGTCACCTACCAAACCACATTCAAAATAAAAAAATTCCCTTTATAGCCCTACGCTTAACCAATTTCAATCAACTGAGTAACAAAACAAAACTACATTCAAAATAAAAAAATCTCCTTTAAAGTCCCTAGACGTAACCTTATTGAAGTGACTAAGTCACAAACCATACCACATTCAAAAAAAAACAATCTCCTTTAAAGTCCCTAAACTTAACCATTTTCAAACAACTAAGTCACCAACGAAATCAGATTTAAATAAAAAGAATCCCCTTTAAAGTCATACACTTAACAATTTTCAACCAACTAAGAATCGAAACAAAACCACATTTAAAAGAAAAAACCACCTTTAAAGTCCCTAGACTTAACCGTATACAAGAAACTAAGTCATTTACCAAACCTCATTCAAAATAAAAAAATTCCTTTGTAAAAGTCCCTAAACTTAACCATTTTCAAGCGACTAAGTCACCTACCAAACCACATTAAAAGCAAAAATCACATTAAAATCCCCTCCACTTAACCATTTTTAAGTGACTAAGTATCAAAATCAAAGCACATTCAAAACACACAATCCCCTTTAAAGTCACTACACTTAACCATTTTAAAGTAACTAAGTCACCAACTGAACCACATTCAAACCAAAAAATCCTCTTTAAAGTCTCTACAGTTAACCATTTTCAAGTGACTAAGTATCAAAACCAAACCACATTCAAAAAAAAAAATCCATTAAAGTCCCTACACATAACCATTTTAAAGTAACGAAGTCACCAACCAAACCACATTCAAAATAAAAAAATCCTCTTTAAAGTCCCTACACTTAACCATTTTCAAGTGAATAAGTCACCTACCAGACCATCTTCAACCAACTAAGTATCTAAACATAACCACATTCAAAAACAAAAAATCTCATTTAAAGTCCCTTCACTTAACCAATTTCAACCAACTAAGTATCAAAATAAAACCATGCTCAAAATAAAAAAATCCTCTTTAAAGTCTCTACACTAAATAATTTTTAACTAACTAAGTATCGATACAAAACAACATTCAAAACAAAAAAATCCCCTTTAAAGTTCTTAAACTTAATCATATTCAAGTGCCTAAGTCACCTAACTAATTACATTCAAAACAAAAAACCTCCTTTACAGTCCCAAAACATAACCATGTTCAAGCAACTAAGTTACCTACCAAACCATATTGACAACAAAAATATTTCCTTTAAAGTCCCTAAATTTAACCATTTTTATCCAACTAAGTATCAAAATAAAAGCACATTCAATACAAAAAAATTCCCTTTAAGGTTCCTAAACTTAACCAAATTCAACTGACAAAGTCACCTACCAAACCACATTCAAAATAAAAAAATCTTCTTCAAAGTCTCTACACTTAACCATTTTTAACCAACTAAGTATCAATACACAACAACATTCGAAACAAAAAAAAACCCCTTTAAAGCTCCTAGAATTGAACATATTTAAGTGACTAAGTCACCTACCAAACCACATTCAAAATAAAAAAATCTCCTTCAGAGTCCCTAGACTTAACCATATTCAAGCAACTAAATCACCTACCAAACCAAATTCAAAACAAAATAATCCTTTTTAAAGTCTCTACACTTAACCATTTCTAACCAACTAAATATCAATACAAAACCACATTCAAAACAAAAAAATCCCCTTTAAAGTCCCTTGACTTAACCATATCCAAATGACTAAGTCACTTACCAAAGCACTTTCAAAATAAAAAAAATCCCCTTTAAAGTCCCTACACTTAACAATTTACAAGCAACTAAGTCACCTACCAAACCACATTCAAAACAAAAAAAATCTCGTTTAAAGTCCCTATAGGTAAACATTTTCAACCAACTAAGTATTAAAACAAAACCACATTCAAAACAATAAATTCACTTTAAAGTCCGTAAACTAAACAATTTTCAAACAACTAAGTCACCTACCAAACCACATTAAAAACAAAAAAATCTCCTTCAAAGTCCCTACACTTAACCTTTTTCAACCAATAAAATATCAAAACAAAACCACATTCAAAACAAAAAAATCTCCTTTAAGGTTCCTAAACTTAACAATATTCAGGTGGCTAAGTCACCTACTAAACCACATTCATAACAAAGAAATCCCCTTTAAAGTACCTAAACTTAACTATTTTCAAGCAACTAACCTACAAAATCACATTGAAAACAAAAAAATTCCATTTAAAGTCCCTACACTTAACCATTTTCAACCAACTAAGTATCAAAACAAAACCACATTTAAAATGAAAAAAATCACTTTTAATGTCTCTTGACTTAACCATATTCAAGTGTCTAAGTCACCTGTAAAACCACATTTAAAACAAAAAAAATCCCCTTTAAAGTCTCTAAACTTAACCATTTTCAAACAACTAAATCACCTACCA